>NC_142047.1:43959635-44209635 GCF_982192425.1 Myodes glareolus
CTAGGAAATGCTGTGGGATACAGGTTTTTCCTGACGGAAACTGAGGAACCTGTCACTGGAGCAAGAGAGTATGGATAGTGGGAACGCTAATTTTTCTCCCGAATCCAGCTGGCTAGGTTTGGGTCCAGCTCTGGTCTGCGGCACTGGCTAAAAAGCCTTAGGCAAATGGCTTTTTCATGAATTCATAACCCAAAAGTTGGACGCCAAATTTAGCATGATTAATAAAAACTCAGAGACAGATATTGGGGTTCAACCTGAAGACTAGAAAAGCAAAGCAGCCAACCACTGATTCTTATCTCTACCTGAGTTCGAAATGGTGATCCTGCCTCCAGGAAACCTTAGAATGAGACTGAGACTGAGAGCTGTCTCCTCCTATTTTATATTCCTCTCTAGTTCTGGGATTAAGAGTTTGTACCGCTACTGCATGATTTCTATGGCAAGCTAGTGTGGCTACTGGGATTAAAGGCGTGTGTGCTGCCTGGTCTGTAAGGCTGGCCAGTGTGGTCGCTTTGCTTTTCTGATCTTTAGATAAGCTTTATTTATTAAAATACAAATGAAATGCCACTACAGATGGAGAGAAAAAACAACTGACACCCCCTATGGCTTTGTGGCAGTTAAATGCCTCTTGATGTGTCTCCATTGATTCCAGCCATTGTGTTCCTTAAGGTGAAATTGTCATAGCTTTGTGGAACATTGTCAGGGGAAGGGGGATCAGAAAGAATGAGAGCGAGGAGAAGTTCGTGGTGTCCCACTCCTCTACAGATCAGGACTTTCAGCTTTAGAA
The DNA here is from genome assembly GCF_982192425.1 of Myodes glareolus. Lineage (NCBI taxonomy): Eukaryota > Metazoa > Chordata > Mammalia > Rodentia > Cricetidae > Myodes > Myodes glareolus. The sequence continues at coordinate 43,960,420 of NC_142047.1, forward strand.
TTGCTGATGAGTGGAATGGGTGCCCCCCCACCCCAACCTTTCCAGAGGTTTGTCTGGCCGCCAGTGTTTTCCAGACACCCATTTCCAGTGAGGCCAGCTGAAAGAAGGTGGAAGGCCAGTCTCTGGGACAGACTCTTCAGCATGCTTCTCGGGCCCTTGTGAATAGAGGCTGCATTTTATCCATTAAGAACCCAGCCCATCTGCCTGTGACTTTCCCTTAGGGTAGCAGGAAACCAGTGTTTGGCTGTGATCCTTTGGCTGTGCGGCGCTGAGACATGCCTCCTCCCAGGATGGCTTCTCTCTGGCCCCCTGCCCTGAGTGTGCGCATGTGGTGCTGTAATGGTGAGTCCTTCTTGCACCTCGATCATGATGAAATCATTAATCTGTTCATCACCCCAGAAGGCCTCAAGGAGTCACTTAAGCAAAGTTGAGTTACTCACTGTAACGGATTTTTAAAAAAGGAGTCCTATGTGACCTTTTAGGGCAAGCAAACTCTTCTCTCCTGTTCCTTTTGTGGAAGGGTTCCATTCAAGGACAAGCTGTCATCTGCCCTAAACTTTGAGACATCTTGGGGTCTCAGAAGAATCTTCACATTTTAAAAAGCGGGTTAAATCAAGAGAAACATGGTTTATGATATGTGGTCATTATATAGAAGTCTCATCTTAGTGTCTGTCAATAGAGTGCTTCTGGATTACAGCCCACTCTCCTCCAGGCTTGTGGTTGTTTTCTGTGGCAGCTTTTGCCTTATGACCAAAGATGTGAGTGGTGGGGCCTACAGCTGCATGGCCCCCAAAGCCTAAGTTAGTGGGGACCCTGCTTCCATACTTTCTGTCTCGGCTGTTCTATTTTCTTGCTCCTTTTAGCTGATAGAAGGACGTGATCACAAGTCTGGAACAAGAGTATAGGGTCTTGGCTCCGCTCACATGAGCTTTTGTGACCCAGGAAGATCACACATCAAGTTTCTGTGCCATGTTGGTTTCCTTCAACTTCGGATTCCTTGTCAGTCAGGTAAAGGGAGTAAATCACACCCACTGCACAGGCCGTCTGCAGTCAGCTGAGCAAGGGCGCTTGGAGCATCACCCGACACCTGTACAGATCATTCTCTCTCTCTTTACACACACACACACACACACACACACACACACACACACACTAATAATAACCAATTTTATATATTATATTATCCAAAAAAGGGGGAGAAAATACCTTTTATGTTATTCTTTCTGTGTCACTGAAGTATAGAGTGCTTAATGTAGCCATACAAAAATTAATTGCTTGTTTTGTTGTTCTATAATTAAGAATTTAATTAAAAGTGAATAACTCTCGCTTTTCAATTTTCTCCACTTGTACGATTTGGATATTTTATTTTGGAGCCCATTATAAGTCGAAAGTGGGTGTGAAGTATCAGTGACTTTCTAGATATTCCTACCTGAGGGTGATGGAGTGTGAGCCCACACCAAGCTGGCTTGTTCTGAGTTTCCTGTTGTCAAGGAAAATCCAACACCTAAGGAGCCCACAGGCGTTGATAGAGTAGAAAGGAAGCACGGGTGACTGTGTTTCCTTTCAGAGGCCTGGGAGATCCTTGTCCTCACTAAAGTCCCTACCTACCAAAGGAGAGAGTCCGCTCTGGGCCTTTCCACTTTCCTCACTGTGAGGCCAATACTAGTACTATTACAAAAGTCTTTTAAAAAAAGAAAGCGGAGTGCTGACAGTTTCAGGATGGACCTCTGTGCATAGTCAGGTCCCTGAATGTGTTTCTCTTGGCTCAGCCTGGCCTACTGATGTATGATAGTGTGATAGTCACTCAGTAAAGTGCTTGCCTTCAAAACACAAGGACCTGGATTTGACCCCAATGACATGTATCAGTAATCTGGGACTAATCATGGGACATGTTTATAATCTTAGTACAGGGAGTCAGAGATGAGAATTTCTTTAGGGCTTGCTGGTCAGCCATTCCAGCCTATTGTCCAGACCTAGGTCCCAGTGAGAGACCTTGTCTCACACACACACACACACACACACACACACACACACACACACACACACTCAGGTTTTGAAATGAAGACTGAAAACAAGATATTCCTTAGAAAACATCTTTTTTACTCCATTAACCCTTGGTAGGGACTTGATCAAGTTTAAAGTTCAATTCCTTTGTATCCGTTTCCTGCTGTTTGTTTGAGACTTGGTCTCACTTTGTAGTCCAGCTGGCATGGAACTCATGGCTGTCCTGCCTCAGCCACCTTAGTGCTGGTGGTATAGGGAAGAACCACTGTACCAAGCCTAATCAGGCCCATGTAATGCATTTCTGTGTGCTCAGCCTGGCTTACTGATGTGGCCAAGAAGGGTTAATTCTGCCTAGAGAGGACACTTTGAGTCCCTTATGCCAAGAAAGAGCTGAGTTTTCCACTCGTGTAAATTAACATATTGTACGGATTTATGGTTTTCACAATCTTCACACAGATCACGTCATCCCCTTTTCTTCCCACTTTTGGCATTTCTCCCCTCTGGAAACCAGACCGTCTTCTTCCAGTCTCCCGTCTATTTTTTAAAAACCCTCCCTTCTGTGTTTGACGTGTTTCCCTAAACATAATGCCCTCCATTTGGTTTTCTGCAGGTGGCAGATTATATTCTTTATGGCTGAATAATGCTCCACTCTCTGCCTGTATTCTCTTGGTCCTTTCACCTTTGACACATGCCCAGGCTGATCCCATCGTCTAGCTGTTGTGAGCTGTGCTGGAACCAACAGGGTGTGCAGATGTCTCTTTTGTCTGAGGGTTTACGTTTATGGTGAAATGGTTTGTGTGGATGTGCAATCACTGCTGTTCTTGTAAAGCCTTTTCCATTCGGAAGACCCCCGAGGCACTGCTGATCCCAGCATCTATCCCTGTTAGTTTTGTATTGCTTTTCTGTTGCTGGGATAAAACACCATATCCAAAGTAACTTAAGGAAGAAAAGATTTCTTTTGGATTGTGGTTTCAGAGGGACAGAGTCAGTCATGGTGGGGAAGCATGGCATGGGGGCAAGGGATGGGATTCTGGCTGATCACATTTTTATTGACACATAGGAAGAAAAGGAGAGAGGGAGGGAAGGAAGAAAAGAGGAGAGAGAGAGAGAGAGAGAGAGAGAGAGAGAACAGGAAGTACATACTCTCCAAGCCCACCCCCAGTGAGGTATTTTCTGCAGGAAAGCCCAACCTCCTAAGGATTCCATAACCTCCCCAAAATGGTGCCACCAATTGTGGAGTAAGTGTTGAAATATCTGAACCTAAGGGGATATCTCTCATGAAAGCCACAGGTGGTTAAGGGTTAGATCAGTGTAAGGGAGGGTAGGTGGATAGTATAGAGCTTGACGGATACTTTAGTTAGGGTTTCTATTGCTGTGAAGAGACACCGTGACCATGGCAACTTCCAGTTTCAGATTAGTCCATAATCATCTTGGCGGGACATAGTGACACAGGCAGACATGTTGCTGGATTAGTAGCTGAGAGTTCTATATCCACAGGAAGTGAATTGTGTCATAGGAGACCTCAGAGCCCGTCCCCACAGTGGCACACTTCTTGCCTATTCCAACAAAGCCATACCTCCTAATAGTGTCACTTGCCATGGGGGCCATTTCTTTCAAACCACCACAACGGACATCCTCAGACTCACCAGGATAAATAGAGAGCTGGCTGGCTTACAGTTTTGAACAAGCCATACACACCTTCGTATAGTTTGTTATTTGTTGTTACAATTTTTCTCAATTCCAAAAGAAACTCACACGTATTTGAATATTTTAACAATTGCAGAGATAATAGACCTTTACATAGGAATCAATGAGTGTCTTTCTCCTCCCTTCTCCAGTTCTCATACTCTGGGGAAGCAGGAATGATAATTCCTTGCACATCTATCTTCATCTTAACACACACACACACACACACACACACACACACCACACAGTTTTGTGCTTTTTCTAAACAAGGGGGCAGATGCTCTAACATTTCTAGATAGTATATAGTATCTGTGCATACAAACCAGTAAATAAATACTGCATTAATTTTTAATGGCTGTGTAGTATTCCACAGCTTATTTGATCGAGTTGCGGCCACTAAACCACGTGCGCATAAATGGAATTAAGGGCTTGGTGTATTTCTATTTCAAGGTTCTGATTGGGAAGTTTTCTTAATTGATCCAGTATCCTGGGTAAAGACACATGTCACAGGTGGGCCTAATGACCCTTGACAAGGGGGCTGTAGGTCCCGACTGACTAGCAACTCAGCAAGGTCCAGCAAAGTGAGGTTGTTGCCAGCCTGTGAGCAGCCACCCCATATCATGCCGGTGGCATTCTGATGTGACTGCCTGAGCTGTCCTGTGACACGTATTGTTTAATATCATGAGTTATGAGACAGGGAGAAACCCAGACAGCAGCCACCGATTTTAACAAGCTGGTGACTCAGAGACCAGCATGCTCACATTGGCTTCCTCATCAAAGACTAAATCTTTATCTAAAATTTATTAGCCAGCTTCAAACCTGTTTGCCAGCGTGCTAATGGGAGCCTTTTTGAATCAATTTGCTCTCATAATTTAAACAGCATTTCAATGTATATAGTAGAAGCAGAATAGGGGCTGTTGCTTCTAGCCAGTCAAATTAATTATTTATTATCCTTTTCACAAATACTTTCCTAGGCCAACAGAAGTGAAAAATGCTTAGGCTATTTAAAAAAAAAAAAACACATACACTCACTTCTACATGTATACAGTTGGATATGCACACTCATGTACACCCTGGGCAGACATGCACACATGCACACAACTCCCATGCCCGCACACACAGTGTTTTCTAGCAGTTAATTTGAAAACTGTCATTGTATTAGTGTTCATTTACATCTGTCAGAAACATTTACATCTGCATGTAAGGATAGTTTTTCCTTCTTTCATTCTCCGTGTGTGTGTGTGTGTGTGTGTGTGTGTGTGTGTGTGTGAATGTGTATTTAATTCACATTTACAAATCGGTTTCTGTTTGTAACTGAAGTCATTTTTCTCAGCAGAATGAAGGTGATGATGTCACAGCCCTCACTTGTCATCTTACTGTTATTTGATCCCAAGCATTAAAACTATCAACTTCATTTTGTTAACGAGCACTTTTGAGAAATATAAGCATATTTTATTAGTTCACAGAAAGACCCTGAGATTAAAGCCATGCCAGCATGGACATTTTCTTTTACCTGATGCTCCAGAGATACTGTAAACGGAGGCCTCATGGGTTTGGTTTTAAGCTATCCTTTTAGTGATTTTTGTCTAGCATTTTATATTGGAGGATTGTGGTAGCGTCTTTCTTAGGGAAGGTGACAGGGTTGATGGGTCCTCTGTCACTGAGATGGTGTCACCATCTAAGTACAGGTGTATCTAATTTGCATGAAATTTTGGGGTTTTTTTTTCCTGCTGTCATTATTGCTTGTTTGGCAGTTTGATTGCATGGTTCTTGAGCATGAACTTTGTAGATGGCAATGTGTCCCAGTGTAAAAAGGTTGGCTATGCCTGCAGGACAGTGTTGGAGCAGATGTCCTTACACTGGGACTCCTAAGGACAGTTTTCTTCAACTGTGAACCAAACCTTCAGTGCTCAGATCCCTGACCCGAGCTGTTCCCCTTCCTCCCTGGGGAACTGCTGGCAAGGAGACTGACGGCACAGGGAAGTTCAAGCTGCGGCGCGGCCTCAAGGATGGAGGATCTCTGTGACTCTCGATCCTCCAGTCTTCTCAAGAGGCTTGGCACAAGGAAGGTGGAGTAAAAACCCTTGGTGTATTGAAAATCTGCTAATCCATAACTGAGAACAGAAGTTGGGAATGAACAGATTTCAGCCCGTGGGCCAAAGCAGCTTGTTTGTTTAGTTTTCTTTTTTAATTATACTTAAAAAGAAGAATGTGGAGAGCTTTGGATATAGCTTAGCTGAGAGGGCCTCAGTTCAATCCCAGACAAAAGAAATGGAAATGACAATGCACATTTGTAACCCTAGTGCCAGAGAGACAGGGGCAGGTGGGCCCCTACTTATTGAGATCCATCCAGGCCACCAGGAAACCCTGCCTCACATGAAAACAAAACAGCAACAACACAAAACAGTGGATGTCATGATACTTAGAAATGATGAAGTTGAAATTATGTCTGCCACACGTTTACTTACAAGTGGATACAGACTGCACATACACATGCACATAGATGTGCACACCCATTTGTAAACACATATGTAAACACACACATGCACCTATTCACAGACAAATAAACACACACACAAGTGAGTGATTAGGCCTTTATGCATATACAAACTTAGATATTTACTGTCTGTTCCTTCACAAAAAAAACGTGCCAACTTGATTTAGAAAGGGGTGTTTTGACAGTGCCTGCTTGTCATGTGTAACAGTAATAACAGCAAATAAATATGATAATCATATGGTATTTACACAAGGTGAATGCCTCCCATCCCCATAGCTGCCACGTGAATTGAGTGCTACTGTCATTCCTATATAGGTAACCACTGGGATATCTTCCCTACTCTCACATGAAAAAGTGGGCACAGAGAGATTGACCACCTTACCCAAGCTGCATGGCTGCTAAGTGATAGATGAACCATTCAGACCCAGCCCTGTTGTAGGAAGGCTGTTTGGTCGTTCTGGCCACTTGTCCCTGAAATAATCACTCAGAAACTGTATTAATTAAAATCACTGTTTGATCCATTAGCTCTAGCTTCTTACTGGCTAACTCTTATATATTAATTTAACCCATTTCTATTAATCTGTGTATCACCACATGGCTGTGGCTTACCAGCTAAAGTTCCGGTGTCTGTCTCTGGGAGAGTTATATGGCTTCTCTTTGATTCCGCCTTTCTTTCTCCTAACATTCAGTTTAGTTTTCCCCACCTAGGTAAGTTCTGCCCTGCTATAGGTCCAAAACAGTTCCTTTATTCATTAATGGTAATCACAACATACAGAGGGAAACCCCACATCACCTCCCCTTTTCTGTTTAAATAAAAAAGGAAGGTTTTAACTTTAACATAGTAAAATTACATGTAACAAAACAGGTATCAAGCAAGAATTACAGTTACGCCTTTTATATCTATTTTATATTTTATCACAACTAAGGAAAACTGTAACTATAAATTCTACAACTCCATCAAAGACTCCAGAAGGATATAATATTTCCTAAGTAAACAGGAGTACATTGTAAACAACTTCCAAAACTCTAGAATTAACAGAGACTGTCGCTGCCTGGACAGTCACCCAAAGTTCTCCGCTGCCCCACTATAATAAATGGAAAAACTGAGATTTGGTTGTGCACCTTCTAGGAATTCAACACACCCTTTGGAATTTAGGTAGATGATGTCTCTACTTTTTTCATGTGGAGAGATGGTGCCTGTAAGGTGTGTTACTACACCCACGATCTCACTACATACACTGGCCCTGGATTTCCAAACCAGGGGTCCCCGGCCCCCATCTCCTATTACAGCTCATTTTCTACTGAGTGCGGCTGACATTTTGGCTCATGTTCAAAGTAACTAGCTGTACTGTTTTTACAGCTCTCTTAAGTTAGCACTTCACATCAGTTATCAATCACTTACTTTAAGCCAATGGTCTTGGCATTTGTAGGGCTTTGGTCTGTTCTGTGAGCAGTTGTCTCTTCTGAGCAAAACATTGTCTGGCATTCTAGTCAAACAAGTGATTCCTTTTATTTATTTATTTATTTATTTATTTATTTATTTATTTATTTATTTATTTTTCCATTCAAAAATTTACACTTTCTCCCCTCCTCCCATTCCCCTTTTGCTCCCCCACTCATCCTCCTCCTTCCCTCTCCCTCCTTAAGAGAGGGCCAGGAACCCTGCCCTGTGGGAAGTCCCAAGACCCCCCCCCACATCCAGACCTAGGAAGCTTTGCATCCAAATAGACTAGGGTCCCACAAAGCCAGTACATGCAGTAGAAACAAGTCCCAGTGCCTTTATCAATGGCTTCTCAGTCAGCCCCATTGTCAGCCACATTCAGAGAGTCCGGTTTGATCTCATGCTCATTCAGTCCCCTTCCAGCTGGATTTGGTGAGCTCCCATTAAAACAGGCACACTGTCTCAGTGGGTGGACCTTGTGGTCCAGACTTCCTTGCTTATCTTCTTCCTCCTTCTGCTCTTCAACTGGACCTTGGAAGCTCAGTTCGTTGCTCTGATGAGGGTCTCTGTCCTTATCTCTATCTGTCGCCAGACGAAGATTCTATGGTGATATTCGAGATAATCATCAGTGTGATAGTGGGTAAGGTCAGTTCAGGCACCCTCTGCTCTGCTGTACAAGGACCTAGATGGGAACTTCCCTGTGAACACCTGGGATCCCCTCTAGAAACAACTGATTCTTGAAGTTGCCTACCCTGCTCCATGGTGAAAGAGCAGAAATGAAGCTGGGTAAAATGACTTTGACCTTGGAAACACAAGCATACTTAAGGTCACATTGCTTGGTGTTGCTGAGGGAGAAAGGTGGTAGAAAAAAAAATCCCTCATATCACAGTGTAGCAATATTTAGGGGCTTGAAAATGTTTTGTTTAATTTGGGCAATGCAGCATGAAATTGAGAATTATCTGATCAACATCAAGCTGATTTCCTCAACCTCCCTTTAAGGTCACTGGGGTAGGTCCACTAGTGCTGATCTCCTCGACTCTTTTTGGGGTCATCGGGGTAGGTCAGCTGGTGCTGCTGTGGGTCTTCTGGAGTCGTATTTTTCAGTCGTTTCTTTTGATAACTCCCAGCATTACCTCGCCCACAGATGGTTTCTTTACCCACCTGGCTTTCAAATCCATTTCAGTCCTGAGAATTTTGCTTAGGTTGAAGGAACGAGCACATGTATCTTGTCAACAGAAATCACAGCCCATGTAAAGTCGCTCTGGCTTCCAGCATCTCATCCATCTAAACTTCATCACAATGTGCTGAAGTTTCAAGTTGTTCTGTCCTTCAGGCAGCCCCGCCATGCCCGTCACCTGCCCAGCTTCTCTTAGCATTTGGATTCTGAGAACCAACCAGGAGGGATTTGCAGCTCCTAACTCCTCAAAATCTGCATTTTGCAAGGGGCCTGGGTGGTGTTTCAGCTGAACAACCGCCTTCTTGTTTTCCTTGCAGGATGGCAGGAGTTGTGTGTCTGTCTGAGGACAGTCCTCTGTCAGGAGGCACTTAACCTTGCCATTTCTTTTACTTCTTGGTCATGTGGAAATTGCTGTTTTCAGATGTGAGGTTAGTCACGCGAGACTCTGGTGGAAGATAAAGAGGGTGGGGTGCAACTGTCATAATTATGCCAGACCAGTAGGACATGTGATGTAAGGGGGGCTTACTTACTGTTGGTGCTTACATAACCCAAGGAACGTGAAGTTAGTTTAGACTGGCATAGTCCCCCTCTCCTGCCTTATTTTTTCAGGGGTTATTTGTATTGCAAACAGCTGAGTCAGACCAACCAAGGGTCAAATCCGCATCCAATCAGGAAACTGGGTAAATCAGCCAACTTTTAGCTCACCTTCAGAATGATAGTCTTTCAACTTATTTATTGATACATGAGAAAGGGTCCTAAAAGATAAAAACAGTAACCTCTCCATTTATCTTGAGACTGTTGTGAGTTGTGGGTTCAGGCAGGGCTCTGCTGGTTGGTCTTCTGCCCCAGGGATCGTCTACTGGTAGATGAGCTGGAAGGTGTTCAGATGACCCGGGATGGTCACCCACCTGTCTAACACCTTCACCGGGCTGACTAGGGTGTTGAACTTACATAGACCATTGTCCAGGATCCTACCGATGCTCTTTCCAGATGGCAGGACTTACAGAAGGATTCACTTTCTGATAGAGTAGTGTCTATCAACTTGTGGGTCATGACCCCAAAGACCATCTGAAAACACTGATATTTATGTTACTATTCATAACAGTAGCAAAATTATACTTATGAAGTAGCAATGGAATAATTCTATGGTTATGGTCACCACAGCATGAGGAACTGTAATGAAAGGTTGCAGCATTAAGAAGGTTGAGACCTACGGTGATAGAGCATCCCAATGCTCCTGGAAGTGTTACAGAACTCAGCAGTTCTGTGGTCAGACAAGTCACAAAGCCCACTCAGATTCCAAGGAAACCAACACATACCCTGCTTTCTGATTGGAAGAAGTATTAGGGGATGTGCAAGAATGTTTTATTTGTCATAGTAGATAGTAATAGCATTGACCTTTTTGCCTGCAAATGAGTCTGAACTTTTTGAACATTATATGATGAGATCAGGCCTAGCAGCAGACACCTTGCATGGCTGGTGGGAAGTGTTGAGAGCCTTGTGGTTCTTAGCAAGAGTACCAATGGTAATCATGGTGAGGATGATATGGACGGTTTCTCTTTACCCGCCTGTGTGTTAGGTGTCTGAAGTCACAAAGGATTTACCCGTGACTATGTTAGCAGTTTTGGTTAACTTCCACCTCAGTAGGCACTGCCCTAGACAGGCATGTTGACCAGTTGTACTGTTTGTTAATGGAGTTTCATCTTTGCATCCTTGGCTGTTACAACAAATGGTCACTGATAAACTGGTCTGTTTTCTCTTGGAAAACTCTTTCCTTTGCCTCTTCTTCATCTCTGTTCTTTTACATCATGGTTTTGTATCTTACCTTTGCGATTATGTTCCTTGAACTTATTCTCCACCTCTTCCTGGTGCTCATTGCCTTCTTGTAGCAAAACTTTGATTACACTTGTCCTTAAGTACCTTCGGTGACTTGAAAATCAGCTCTCAACTTCCCACCCGCAGCTTCAAGCGGGCCTGGCGTACTTTCCCAACCTTACTCCCTATACAGATGTTCTTACTAAGTTTCCCTAGGTTGATCAAGATTTTGGAGTGTGTACTAGATTCGGAAATAACCACTTCATTCACTCTCATACTCAGAATTCTGTGTCCAAGGAAGCCTGAACTGGACCATGTCTGCTAGAGAATGGCATGCATTCAGGAAGCTTATCCACTCAACAGACATGTGTTCAAGCCGCAAAGGTTCATGGGAAGAATCTGGAGCAGAGCAGCAATGGTCAGATTTGGCAGCTGCATGAGTCAGGGTGGGAGTCTAGTCACCCAGATAAGAACTGATGAGCTCCTGAGCACATGTGTGTGTGCGCAGAGAGATGGAGGAGTATATAGGTATGAGCGGTGTGAAGGAGGGTGAAGCCATAAGATTTGCTCAGCAATGGTAGGGGAGATGATGGATACAGAACCTAAGAGGTTAAGAGTAATGTAGGTTCTGTCTTGAGTGCTGAAGTGCCCGGTGGAAGCACCCTTGAGGGCGGATGTGGTAGGGTCAACAGAAGAGAATGTGGTAGGAAGATGCCCTGGTGGATATAGCCATGCTCAGGTCAAGATGCCGTGGGAGATCTACACATCCAAGTGGACACTGGATTTGGCAATCAAGCAAGAATAGGATGGCATTTGACCAGACACAACTACATGATCGGGTCTGGAGTCAAAAAAACAGTCCTGGGCCCAGGAGAATTTACTTGTCTTTAAAACTGCTTAGTCATTTTCAAACAACCAATTTCCACTCAGTCCTTTCAAGAAACTCTCCGCTGCAGCCAGCATTTCAGCCAAGCTGGATTCCTGTCGTGTCTGCCAATCATATGTCTTGTTGCCATTTGCTTTCTGCTTCCTTCTACTTGATATATATACCCCATCCCACTCCTGTCCTTCCTACCCAGCTCCTGTTCAGACTTTAAAACCCCTGGATTTCGAGTTTCTGTCTGTTGAGAGTTCCCATAACTTCTTCCAATACTCATAACGTTTCAAAAAAATATTCTGTGGATTTATAACTGAAGATAAGAAAAAGATACGTAGCAAAACAATATCTGAGCACACTTTAATTTTCCCCTTACAGGTTTATAACTCCTTAAGATCAGAATTTAAAACACCTACCCCTTGCGCCTGGTGTTTTTGACACATTTTCTCTGTCCCCAGGCTGCCTTCCTGCTTTTGCCTCTGAGAGCTGGGTTTATGGATGAATCACCACTGCTCTTGCTTTGCTACCCTCTTTTGACACATAATAATTTATGCAAAAGTATGGACAGAGTTTAAATAGCCCAGGCCTGTGCCTAGTCAGTGTCTACCCTGTCCCTTTCCTGTGTCTAGCTGTCACATATGACTTTGTTATGAATGGGTCTCCCGCTCAGATGGGGTCGGCAGTGTCCAGTGTGGCTTGGGCAGAGTACCCCCTTTGGTGTCTGTATGTATTCGACATCAGGAGTAGATAATTTTCTTACCTCTCCCACTATTTGTTGTTTCCATTGTCTGCACTGGCATTAAAAGTTAGCTACACTTTAAACCCAGCTTCATCTTAGGGTTCCCTTTGAGAACACACACACACACACACACACACACACACACACACACACACCCTCTGCTTCTTGCCTGGTAAAGCACAGACAGCTATTTAGGAAAGTTCTCTTATTCCCTGCCACTGTTAGATTAACTACAGCTCTCATCAGGATAACAGAGCTTTGCCCTCTCCATTCACCTGTCTTTGGCATCATTAATTCTCCCAGTGGGGTGTATAGGTGCCAGGTCACAGTATCAATCAGTCTAGTTGAGCAACCCTTATGGCATGACCTTCTGGAAGCAGATAACACAGATGGGTCACTCAGACCTTCCTCTTGCTCTTAGAAGTTTCTAGCATAAAAGGACCAAAGGGTGTAAGAGGCACCATCATTCAGTTTGTCCTGTAGTTGGACTGTAGCTGGCCTTCAGATTTTGTATCCCCCTCCCACTTTTTTTTTTTTTTTTTTGGTAGAGAAAGCATTTAAAACATGGATTCTTAGATCCTTTCCAAACTTTGGTGGTCTTATCACATTGTCCCCCTGTCCCCAGTCCACCTGTCTGTCCCCTCTAATCAGCAGCTCCTGGTTTCCCTATAGTGTCAGTCCCAGGTCCACTCACACCCACCTGTCCTTATTGTTTTACACCTGCCCCCCCTTTTGACTGAATCTCAATCCTCCCCGACCCGGGAACAGGTAGAGGGCTGGGGGCTACTTAACTGTCTATCTTTGGCTCTTAGATGTAGGGGTATCTCAGTTTCCTCCTCCCCACCTTGGTTCCAAATGGAATGATAGTGGGGAAGAGAATTGGCATCCACTGGGACAAAGCACTCAGTGCAGCTGGCAGAGAGAAGGCACCCAGCAAGAGGTATTGATCATGTCACTAATTATAGCAGAAGGCACATGGGTAATTTTGTCATGTGCCTTCTGCCCACAGTGAAGGAAAAGTGGGCAAAAAGCAGGAGTTCCCATCTTCTAAAGTTTTATCCCCAAAGCAGTCTCATGCTTCCCGCCCTTCTCAGCACGGCCAAGCACATCCTCAACTGGTTATGAGTTCTAAATCATCAAATAAATCACAACCAACATGAGCTCTGCTTTCCAGTTCAGTGCCACTTTAACGCGCGAGTCTGAGTGGTGGTGAACTCTCTCTGGCATTTTTGGACTCTGAGATGGGCAGCGGATCTCAGCACATTAAAAATACAGCCTGTCATTTCCCACCCTCACCTGGCAACCAGGGGCGGGGGTGAGGATATTTACCATCGGAAAGTTAAGGGATGCTTTTATGAACTGGGCCATCTCTCCTCAGTCCCCCATTTTTCCTCCAGTCTCTGAACTCTCATTAATTTTTCACAGGCCTGTGATGGATAGTTTTTATTTATTCACGTCTGAGGTTCCGTTGTGTGTGAAAAGGACTCATTTCCCAACATTACATATTCATGGCTTGGGATAGGCGGGATAAGGAACTTATTATTAATGTGTCACTGTGGGAAACTTACTCTAGTTCATTTGCGAACCTTGTTAAATTTGGTGTGGTCAGCAGACAGGGTGAAGTTGTGGGTACAGTCTCCTAACAGAGGACAGAGAGCGCGTGCGCTTCCCCGGACTCAGTGAGACAAGTTTAAGTCTTGTTAGGCTTTTGTGAAGTTGTAATTTGAAAGAGAGGGGGCTTTAAAAAGATGGTGGGGATTAAGTAGAGCCAGAAGCTTCAATCTCATACTTCCTTAGTTTTCATTTTCCAGCTCTGAGGGAGAGACTATTTACTTAAGAGACCTTCTGAGGGCCTTTGCTTTCTTGTCCACTGCTTGTGACACTCTTCCAGCCGAGTTTTGATTTTTCTCTGCCCACGTATTCGTACCTCTGGCTTGTGCCCCGAAGTCCCGGGAGTCCTCAATTTGAGGCTCCTGTGGACACTGCAGAACTCCTTGCCTGGGACAAACACAGAGAATATTAATGCACCATCTTGTAAATCCAGGCTTCGGGGAGAATCGCCAGCAGGGAATCTGGCGCAGTCTGCTTCCGTGTGAGCTCAGGCAGAAGGAAGCATATGCTGCACACAGCTCTCTGCACTCTGGCAGGGACAGCGTGTGGGTTTGGCGGGATTCATGGGGCCTTGCTATGTTTCCTTCGTTCGGCTTGGCCCGGTCCTAGCAAGTGATGAGTGAAGATGAACCAAGTCCCCTCTGCGAAAAGAAAGAGAATTAAGTGCATGGGAAAGGGTGCCTTCCCAACTCTGGAAAACCGTTTGTCAGGCCTCAGACTCGAAGAGCGCCAGATTATCACCAGGCCCGTGCCGCCGCCTTCACCACCCATCACAGGAATTTTCAAGCGTGGACTTTGTTGGAAATAACTTTGCCTTTCCTGGAGGTGACGAAAGGACAATTCTTCAGGGTCATCAAAGCAATTGACTCATGAGATTGAGGCTGGGGTCTTAGAAGTGCAAGTGAGAGGCGAAGGGACGGGATAGCCCTTAACAGGCACCCTCCAACGATGCTCTCCATAATGCAAAACATTTGTTTCTCGCCAGGATCCCATTGGTGGTTCGCTTGTATTATATTGCCATTTATATTGGAAAGGCAGGCAGTGTGAAACTGTAGTCTATTAAGAGTTTGTGAGTGTGTGCATGTGTATACAGTGAAATAATATCTAGTGTAATGTGAAGTGACAGTCAAAATTACAGCTTTTCTCTTGCCGCAAGGGTACTTCTCTGCCAAGTATAGTAATATTGTAGTGCTGTTCAAGGTTGTCAGCAATTCTGGCTCGCTCTGCAGAGAGTCATAACATCGCGTGCAAAGAAGGAGCTTCCTGTCAGGGGAAATACTATAATTTTGATATATATTTGTTGGTGCCAAACTGCAATTAAATCGGAGGTGTTGGAAGGAGGTTTTGTTTGACCAGCTTGAATTTGTTAATTAATTAGCAAAAACTCACATTTTGAATGGTTCAAGAAAGAGCTCCATGTTGTTCTTGTAGCCAGATTTTTTGCACCATCTTTTTTTTGTTTTTGTTTGTCTCTTAAAGAAAACAAAATGTTACCCTTCAGGAAAGCAGGATACAGTTTTGTACAGGATTTTTTTTTACAGGGTAAATGGCCCAGAAAAAAAAATAAATGCAGAATAAAATTTCTGCAGAGAGTAAATTACATAGGAAAATGTTGTGTCAAGGGGAAAAGGATTTCCAGCCACTAAAGGAACGGGAAAAATAAAACACCTTGAATAATCTTACCTCTTGTCTTGCCTTTGTGGAGCAGGTCCTGGTCTGGTCCTGTTTGGAGTTCTACTTCAGCTGAGGAACTTGGAGCAGTCCTTCCTAAATGATTTAACTTGAACTCCAGTTAGTTTGTAGTTATGACAAAGAAGTTCTCAGGAAGCGCGTGCGCGCGCGTGTGTGTGTAGATGTTAATAGATGATGGTGTATGTGATTGTAACCCACTAGTTCATCTCTGCAGAATCATCTGTCCTAGGTGTCTTACATTGAATAGTAACACATTTTTGGAGGCAATTGCTTTTTTCTGTTCTTCCCAAACAGAATGAGCATGTCCTCAGAGTGCACTGTATACTGTTATTCAGATGAAAAACACATTCTTTTTTGAGTAAGTAGAAAAACCATGGGAGACCAGAATAGCAACAACAATATATTAACAACTCTGAGACATTTATGTGTGAAAAAGAAAGAAGGACTGTGTGGTTTCAAAGAGAACTGTTTAGGAGCCTTAAAAAAGCAGCGTGGCATGGTGTCTGGGGGAGGGGTACCCATTCCTCCTATTGAACATTTTACAAATTAAGTGAGTTTCATTCTTATATAAAATATGAATTCAATAACGTTTTATATGATCATAAAATGTGCCTGCTTTTGTCTCTTTCATGAAATGAAGAAATATCCCAAAGTATATTGCCAAAAATAATTAATAAGCAACCTCTCATAGTTATTTTCTGAGGTTAATTATTTCCTCGAGAGATCAATTTCAATTTCTTCCCCTTGCAAGACTCACTGAGGCTCATTTGTGCCTCAGCATTTCTCCAAAAGGAAATCCTCTGCTCGTGCACAGAAGTGCCTGTGCTGCGGGCCGATGTTTCTTACACTCTTGCTGTCTCCCACCCCTGCCAGTGGGACTGTGGAAGATTCAACAGAGCCATTCAGGTCCAGCGTAGTCACCTGGTTATCGGAAGGAACATCAGCTACTCTCGTATTGTTAGAGTCAAAAAACCAGATGCCCTCAAATGTTGATGAAATAGAGTATCATGGCTCTTCTGTCTGACTTTGTAGCCAGGCTGGGCCTATGGGGAAGCAGCATGATGGGCTCTGCCCAGAATTCCTGCTCCTGTCCCGTCCCCCCACCCCACCCCAGTGATGAAGGGAGAAAGGGGAGAGAATGTCGAGTGGACTGATGGGAAACAGGAAACCGTTCCCTTTCTCCTCCATCCTCTGTAAAAGCCATCAAAACCACACTGGCCTCTCACCAGGCTTTCGAATTTCCTGAGCCCAACTAGAATGTTCTGGTCTGTTCTGGCTCATCACAGCAGAATCTACCAAAAGGATGGGAACAGTGTGGCAGAGATAAGAATTTCTCTTAGGTTAGGAATGTTTCTTAACATAAAGCTTTGTATTTAGATTCTCTCTCCCATGTTTAAACTACTGTATCTTCTATTGCTAGGTCTAGAGTGACAGTATCAGTTGCCAGGATGAGATATCTCTCTCTCTCTCTCTCTCTCTCTCTCTCTCTCTCTCTCTCTCCTCTCTCTCTCTCTCTCTCTCTCTCTCTCTCCCTCCCTGTAATCTATCTATTATCTATCTTTCTATCATCTATCACATATCACCTATTATCTATCTTCCTTCCTTCCTTCCTTCCTTCCTTCCTTCCTTCCTTCCTTCCTTCCTTCCTTCCTTCCTCTTACTTTTCTCTGGAATGGAGAAGTCACTCAGTGCTAGTGTGCTAGTGTGCCCACATCATACATACAAGGCCCTGGCCTAGTGCATTCCAAGTGTCTGTTTCTTTTCTGTTGCTCTGATTAAATTCTCTAACTAATGCAACTCAGAGAAGAAAGGATGTGTGTAAGCTTACCGTTCAAGGGCACAGTCTGTCATAATGAGGAAGTCAAGACAGCTAGAGAGTAACGAAGCTGGTCACACTGTGTCCACAGAGAGGAATGAGTGAATGCTGGTGCTTGCTGTCTGTATACTCCAGAATCCCCTGCTTAGCCAGTGTCCCACCCATGGTTTAGATGGGTCTTCCTGTTAGGCCCACGTCACGACTCCACCAAGGAGTCCGAATCCATATGCAAAAAAAAAAAAAAGCAAAGAGCCTTTATTCATTCAAGCTCATACTTGGACCCTCCATGTGTCCAATGCAGCCTTATGGATGGAATGCTCCGCCTGAACGGGGGGAGTGTTTTATCACAGTAGAGGTCGGGGGTGAGGGAATTTTCAGGGTTCAAGACACTGATGGTCTGATATTTGTCTAGGGCTGTCTTTGCGGAAGGGAATAGGTGCATCCTGGGTTCAAGGACATCTGGAGATTTAATTATTTCATCTTATCTAATGATGAGATATTTGGAATATCTAAGGTGGTATCAGCTCATGGTTTGTCTGGGAATTGGGTGTTGCCTGCCAATAAATGGAAACTCAGGCCTATTCTCTTGGCTACTCGCTGTCTATCGAGCCTGCCAGACCAGCTGTGCGCCCTGCACCCCATATGTGTGGCCAAGCTGCCATGAGCTCTATTCTTTCCACACCAGTTAACTTAGTCAAGAGCCACGTGGCCATGGACCAAGACCTCTGAAACCAGGAGCCAAAATAAATCTCTCCTCGCTTGCATTGTTTGCTTAGTTATTAGTCACAGCTGTGAAAGGTGACTAACATGGCAACCCCTGCAACAGCGAGCTCTTTTCTCTATGGTTCCTGGTACAAAAGGCTCAGGGAGAACCAAATTTGGCCTTTTTAGTGGGCAGAGGCCTCCCATGATCCACCAGTTATGACCCAGATAATAGAGTTCAGTGTGTAGGCTCCAGTTAATCCTTACTTTGTATACAGAGCTAGGAGTCTCTGTTCCCTACTGGAACAATGTAGTCTGTGTTGGCATCACTAAGCACCTTGGAAATGAACATCTTGGACAGACAAACATGTGGCTCCCACCATGCACCGCGTTCTTCCTGCAGCTCACACTACTCTGTCTCTTTTGGGGTGGTTCTGCGCTAGAAGGACATGTGGGTGTGGCTATCAGTAGCTCTCATGGGCAAAGAAAGGGCCACTTTCTAAGTTACAGTGCAAGAAGAGCCTTCCCATTTTCATGCTCTTGGTCCATGCTCTGAGCTCCGTTCCTGAAAACAGAGCTTCAGGCTCCCTGCCCCCCAGTGATTTTTCTGGGTGGGTTTGCATTCGTAATGGTGATGCAGAGAGGACAACTCCCAAGGATATGGCTTCCACTGAAGGTTAGATGCAGACTGACCCCGTTGAGAGCTCTGGAGGGCCAGTGGTGCTGCAGAATTGACTCTGCCTGAGATGGGGCTTAGCTGATGGCAGTCAGTGATTGGTGAGCATCTGCCAGGGAAGGGGCTGTAAGGGGCGAAGTCACTGGGGGTGGAGGGAGGTAGCAGGTAGAGGCACCTATTCATAATTCATTCCCAGCTAGTGTTTACTGGGCTGGGTAGCTCTGCTCAGAGAAAGGGTCTAGGGGTAAGGAGGCGCCACTACAGTGTGCCGGTCTTCACCCAGGAGTGCCTCCCAAGCATCTCTTCCACACGGAGAGGAACAAAGCATCCACGAGAACACTCTGTAGTCAGGTCCTGCACCTAAGTATTGCACAGCACCGGCCTTGACCCCGGTGCAGGTGTGCAAGCTGACTTCAGGCATTTCCTCCTGTCCTTGACCCCCCCAGACTCATTTTCTGCCCTCTGACCTGTTTCCTCCCACGGTGATCCTCAGATAAGTTTTGTTGAGTGAAACTCAAGGCTCTCTGGGATGCTGCGCTAACATCTTCCTTTTGTAATTGAGTAAATATATTATCCACAGCTGGGTAGGTGGTTTCCTTGCTGGCCTGGCTGTTAACGGTTTTAAAATGGATACCATTTTCTCTAACACACAAGCCACGGTTATGGCATTTATTCCTGCTTCCCCATGGCGCGCCTCCTTTAGAAAGGCGCAGTTACCTGGACATTATTTTTGATACTTTTTATGATACTGAAAAATTAAAAACAAAAACCCCTTTCCCCTCCCCAAACAATGGTTATGCAAGTGACAACAGTGGGTTGAGCTAAATTCAGCCACGCCAAGGAAGTGCAATAAAAGGAGATGGATTGTTCTCCAAGCTTCACTTTATTGGATATTGTAATTGACATATAGCTGTCATTTATAATCATCTGTCCATTCCTGTGAGTTGGGAGCAGTAAAGTTAATTGTGGCAGCTCATTTGCATTAATCTCACCTCTGAAGGGTACAGTAACCCATTAATATCACGTCATGATGAATTATCACAAATAACATTGAGCATATTGATTAATGATCTCTGAGATTTGTATCTCGTTAAAACATTTTGTTAGCTCTTTAAACTTTTAAGCCAATAACCCTTGTGTGTAGGAGGAGTTTGGGGATCATCAGAGGGGTGCTGTGTGTGTGGAGGTGTAGATTCTAGGGGCACTGGTTTCCGGAGTCAGCTGAGTCAGCTAACCCACTTCCCATTGATTATTTTCTTTTTCTTGCTTTTAGAAGCCAGGGACTTTTTTCAGGGTGGGTAGTTCCTTTAGAACAGTGTCTTCTTTGATTAAAGTGACTCTGATTGTTAAAGGAGTATAATAAGATTTTCATTTTATTGTTATTTGATGTCTTGTGTTGTGTTGTGTATATGTTCAGTTGAATGCAGGCATGCTGGAACATGCCTGCGTTGGCTAGAGGTTGACATCAAGTGTCTTTCTCAATCTTTCACTACCTAACAACAGCAGCAGCAGCAGCAGCAGCAGCAGCAGCAGCAGCAGCAAAGATCTTCCATGGTCTGGAACACCTCTATATGACTAGACCAGCGGGCCAGCAAGCCCCGGCACTCCTGCTGTTCACATCCTTTTCTACCGTCCACGCAGGAGTTATAGCTGTGTGCCGCCTTGCCTGGCCTGTGTGGAGGTGCTAGGGATCTGAATTCGGGTCCTCATGCTTGTGCATCTGGCACTTAGCCACTGTGTCATTTTGCTAGCTCAATAACTCTTTTGAAAGTCATCCTTTTGTGCCTTAGACGCTGGCTTTTACTTCTCTTAGCCACCTAGATATGCCCACTACCTTGAAGTTCGCTATTGTTCTTTTTCCTCTGGGACAGCATTTCTAAGCGGCAGTGTTACATAAACACACCCTGTCTGGGATGAACTGCTTGAATGAAATACCATGACTTTAAATACTGCTTGGAAGACACATCCTTTAAAGTTTTACCACTCTTCCTGGGCACCCAGAGGCTTTAGATGATTCAAGATTTCATCTCTCAACCAAACAGCCACCAACCAACACAAAGGCTAGCAAAGAAATCATATTGGCCATGTGTATACCATGTATGCATTGATTAAATAGTAATGAATTGTCACTAAAAGCCATTTGCAGGGGTTGGGGAGATAGCTCAGAATGTACACTGTTTGCCGTGCCAGCATAAAGATTTGAGTTCAATCCCTGGAACCCGCATAAAGAGTACTGGGTGAGATCGTATGTGCTTGTAATTCCAGAGCCGGGGAGACAGAAGCCCACGGATCTTTGGTGCTCACTGCTTAGCCACTCCAACCTCACTGGTGAGCTCCAGGCCAGTAAGAACTCCTATGTTAACAGAGGTGGATGGCATTCTTGAGGATAACACCCGAGATTGTCCCTGCCTCCCCAGACATGAGTACATAAGTGTTCCTGCACAAACTTGAACAAACACACACATTCGTAATACAATAAGATAAAAGTACTTCTTCACATGAATTCCTGGTAAATTCCTAAACATGGGGTCAGCCTAGAACATGAATTACTAAACTGTTTTTTCTTCATTGTTGCAAATGTGATACAGCAGTCTTCAGTCTTTCAAATATGCGTATTTGAATAATTATTCTGAGTAATTATTGAATAATTATAGACAATAATTCTGTTCAAATTAGTGTTTGGTTGTTTTCTCAAGGTGGTATTTATTGAAATATTGACTACAGTGCCCCTTGCTAACTCTTTAAAGACAGTGGAAGCCATCCTTCTGGGCCAAGGATGCTCAAAAGACAAGGTTACAAATGTCTGCCCTGGTTTCGGGGTTCTGCAGAAAGAGGGCAGTTTGGAAAGAGACAAAGGATCACTACTCCTGCTGACTTCTAGACCCTCAGCCTGGTGCCATCACTCCTTCATGAGGGAGAGGCTGTGACTGTAGTGCATATTAGCAATTACTCTTTGAAGACTCATGGATCTGACTGCCCAGTTCACAGTCTCAACACCATGGGGAAAAGGTTACATTCAAGCTGTGTTTGTACCTTGTGTGGGTAGGGAAGGACAATGCTAACACACTCCAGGACACCTGTTTTTATGGTGTGGTCCTAAAACCATAGTCGGCCCATATGTACAGCAGTCTCTGGGTCTAAATAGCCGAGAACGGAGTGTAGTGCTTACTTTAAAAGCTCATTTCGCCGCCTTCTTTGTCAGGGCTGTCCTGTTCCTCACCCACTGAGTATTTAATATCTGTGTTTTCAAATCAAAGAACAAGCTTTTTGTCTCCCAGGATAGTATCTTGTAAAGCCAACCTCTTTATTACTTCACCAGTTTAAGGCTTTATTACTTGCAATCCAAAGCCTGCTAGTGAATTATGCATGTCAGAGCTCCGAGTACTATCTCAGCCCACTCTTCCTCCACCTTTTGGGGGGTCCAAAAAAAAGAAAACCCCACAGTGAGCTTGATGTGGGCTCCTTTCCATCCACAGTATTAATCCTTATTCATTTTAAAAATCTGCTAACCGAAATATTTCCATTCCTCTCATTAATCAATTGAGATTTTCATTCCCTTGTTTTGTAAAAGCTGTTACAATAAATACTTTTTTTTTTCACAAGGCGAAAATCCAAGAGATGGATGCAGCCAGCGTAATTAATTGCACCCGGTTACAGGAGATCAGCAAGTTTGTGAGATTCACATGCTGCTGTGCCATATGGTTGCCCAGTAGGCGAAAAATTTGATTAATGTTTTGAAGTAGATTTTTTTCAGCAAATATTACGGCCCCAGATGAGGTATTCCACCCCCTCCCTTTACTTTCTAGTATTGTTAGACTTAGCGGAAGGAACCAGTCCTCTGATTTAAAGCTTAATAATGTTGTGATTCACCGAAACCTTAACAGGCAATCAGAACAACAATCCTTCTGTCTCTTGCGGATACAGAAAAATAGTCCATTATGTCTTTGTTGGTAATTAAGTAAAACGTGAGTGTTGCCGTCTAGAACTTGATTCTCCCCCAAATGAAATAATACATGCCTTTCTGGCATGATGTATAAGCGGTGTATTTCCACGGACTCTTAAAACTAAAAGCAAACAACAGAAAGATAACAAAATAAATAAAAATAGACCAGGGAACAACTCCACCACTGAGACCGTCCTATTAATATCAGGCAGGTATCAAAGCAAAGCCAAATCTAGCTGTAGTCTGCTGCCCTGAAGTCTGCTGCTTTCATGAGCGCTTCTGTTTTTATTTATCTATGTTGAAGCTAGGACGTCTTTGTATCTGCCTGCTCCTTGTCATATCAGGGTCCTGAACTCTGTCACTCCCATGTGGGGTTGTGCGCTGACTTTTCTCTCCTGAAAGAGAGCCACGATCGAGCCTTTGATGATGTAATAGGACAAGAGGTGGCCGCCCTGACCTTGGCATTCATTCAAAAAAGAAACAAAACTGTGGAATTTTAGGAACACGTGGGACTGGCCTGGGGCTCTCTAAGGAAAATAAAGCATGTCTCCACTGATGTGAATGTGACTTGATCCTGCAGACTTCTCTATGAAGTTGGTAAAGTTTGTTTCTTCAAGGTTTTCCTTTGTTTCTTGAAACAATGTCTTACTATGCAGCCGCAGCTGATTTGAACTCAAGAGCAGTCCTCCTGCTTTCGCCTCCAGAGTGCTGTGATTGGAGGTGTCTTTAACTGGTTAAGCGCTGAGGGCTGAGCTACTTTCCACCCTCAAGTCCCTTGACAGGAACCGCGAGAGTCAGGGTTCGGAGCCTGCCTCCCTCTGACCAGGCATCAGCTGGTCAGAAATTTCCCTCTTCTGCAGCCACAGAACATTGTAAGTTCTCCCGTTTGTAGTTTAGAGAGGCACTTCACAGGAACAGCCCTGACACTGTAGGACAAAGTAGCAGTCTCTGCTGTTCCCTTGTGGGTGCCCTTGGAGCCTCACTGAGATTTCTCTCTTCCATAGGATGCTGAGCATGTTCTGTCTTCCCATGGCCTGCCAAAGGCACCCAAGCAGTCACAGGGGCAAGGACAAGGCCATGAAAAAACACCCCACCCCATACCCACTTTTGACTTTCTTTATCAGACCTTCAAGCAAGAAGGCTTGCTTTTGATAATTTTTAAAATAATTTAATAAAATTATACCATTTTAGGTGTGGGGTCTGTTCTCTAATTTTTAAAAAGCAGGTAGGGTCAGTGGAGTCACATTTAGCCACAGAAGTGTTCTTATGGCCGCAGGAGGGAATCAAGGCAGCCTGCTTTCCATGAGTTTAAATCCTTGCTCTCTCATCTTCATTAGGCTACCGACAATAGCACAAGTTTGGAAAATATTTACAATAATAATTTTCCTAGGATTTAGCTAACTTTCCTCCTTGAGACTGCTATTTTTAGGGACTGTTTAAAGCTGCAATTTAATATATAGAATACATATTACATATGTAGATACTACTTCTGTCTACATTCTAGATGCTTTCTGTGGTCACCTTTAATTACTTCTTGGGTATTTTTAATGCAAAGAGTAAACGGTTTTTTATTTTAATTTAATATGGCAGGTGAAACATGGACAGTATATGATCGGTTGGCAGGAGACAGTGTGTTGAATTATTTATGAGTTTACTTTTTTTTTTTCCAACAGCAGGTACATATAGGAAATTCATTACCAAGTCTGGGACGGATACTGAAGAGGCTTTGACGAAAGTCGTGTTTTATAAGTAACGGAAATGATGGCCTAGTTTGATCTAGGAGGTTCTGGTTTTGTTGGGACCCTGGCTGTGCCTTATGTTTTAATGCAGTTTATGCAGAAGTAGCAAGCCAAGCTGCAATGCAGTTTTCTCTGCAAAGACGAATGTATTCCATGCCCATCTTTTGTTAGCATTGTGTTGCATCTGCCACATGGTGATTTTTGCCCTGATAGTATACAGATCATTTATATTCTAGAGGGGCCCAATATGAATGTAATACCCCCGCTTTCCATTTGTCAAGTTGGACTACCATAGGTGCAGCCCTTTTAGAGTGAGCTAATTCCTAGAGTATCATTCCTTTTTATGTTTCTTCCTGTTATATGAACTGACTATTTGGAATCATGATATGTTAGAGCACAATGGTACACCCACTCCCAAACTGACTCATTTATATTCAAATATCTGTCAAGTAGGTGAGGGCTACTACATTCCCCAAATTGGGGGTAAAATCCAGACAAGTTTAGGGGAAAGTAAAATAAGCAAAAACATATTGTCATCTCAAGAATTGGAAGAGCAAAAAGAAAATTATCCTTGGGGTGGGGGGCAGGGGTGTGGGTGTGGGATGGGGGAGGTGGGGGGATGGGTGTGTGTGAGGGGTGGGGAGGTTTGAGATTGTTGATTGTCTCCATGCCACAGTAATGCCCAGCAGGAAGGCGTTGCTTTTCTCACAAATTCTAAAGAAAGACAAGGTTTGCCAGGAGAGGCAGGGCACAGACTGCTGCAGAGTGGGAAGCCTGGGGTGGTGCTGGAAGCCTGGAGTGCTGCAAGGGGAAGCTGCCCTGCAGCCCAAAGCAGAACTTCTCCCGCTCTGTCCTTCCAACTTCAGGGCAACCCCTGTGCAATCTCAAGGCAGGAGAGTTAATGCTTTTCCTGTGTTAATGGGTGTGGAGTGTGTGTGTGTATGAGAGAGAGAGAGAGAGAGAGAGAGAGAGAGAGAGAGAGAGAGAGAGAGTTATTTGTTTTCAGGATGCTAACTAACTTAGAGAAATAGAACCTTGGCAAAGAAAGCTGATGCTTAAGGACCCAAAGAGATTTCCTAAAGTGGAGTATGTAAGATGCTCCCACAGCACGGGATTCACATGGCTGTTTCAGTGACTTTACTCCTGGGGAATAGGAAATGAGATGGAGTGGACCGTGGGGCAGAGGGAAGGAGCAGGATAGTCGCTTATATGCTACATCTGAGAAACTTTTTCTTTTGGGTTTGTGGAAATGCTTCCCCTAAGAAACAAGTTACCTCGTGAGCAAAGTCAGGGGAAGAGACCCAGATTTAAGCCTGCAGATTGTGGTTATGAAGTGAAGCCTACAATGCTGTTTTATTAATAACGCTCCTTGATAGTGCTGTGGTCGCAAACTCGCGTTCTCTTAAACTAGCTAGAATCACATGACACTCTTGACAAAGCCCCGAGTGAAATAGTACGGGTTGTGTGTGGAGAGACATGACTTCAACTTGGCAGGTGTTTTCAGAATGCTGCCATCAGAGTGTGAGGTACTCTGTCACAAACTTGAGAAAACTCGGTGACATTTCCAGTGCTCACTTTATTTTTCTTCCCCTGTAGAATGAGGTCAGCCGTGCTTCGTTTATAATCCACAGACAGCAGCTCCCAGATTCAGTACAAGGCGATAAACGTCGCTTTATTGAATTTGTAGCAGGGAATCGCTACCCTGGCCCATTTCTACGTTTTCATTTCTCTGTCTCCTTTCCCCTGGTGTGTGTTGTATTGGCTGAAGAATTTTCCAGTACATTACTCTTGGGTGTGTACACCTGAAGTTTTCTCAAAGGCCCCAGATTTGGTCAAACAAAGCCCAGTTGGCCTTGTGGAACCCGGCACAGTCACGGAGCAGATCTGTCAATATCTGCCCACGTGTTTGTTTGTAATTAAAGCCCAGGACGCCCCAGAACGGCGTTCTCATTCATCTGGAAACACAGCATCGTTTCCTGGTGAATGATGTACGTCAGCCCGCTTTGTGCTGCCTCTGAGAGACAATTGTTTGTGCTGCATCGTGACCCGCGCAGCTCTCCTGGAGGACTCTTGTCTCGGCCCGCTCTAACTTCTGTTGTTCGGTAAATCTGTCAGAAGGGTCTGAGGGCCCATATTTATGAAGAGCGCAGAGTGGTCAGTCTAAAAAGCTCCTTAGCGCAGTACTTTGAATTTTAAATTACGCACATAATTCAAAGGTAATGTAACTTGCCGTGTCGGACTTTAGTCCATTCCGTTAAATGGAGAAAAATGACTGACATGAAGAATGACTTATTGATTCTTGGTGGGAAAATGACTTCTGTAATATAGGAAGTATGGTAAAAGGAATAGCTTAATTATTTAGGGAGCACTTTTCAAAATATGCTTCTACAGCAACACAAATTGTATATATAGAAATCATATGATTTTTTTTTAATTCCTTAGATGGGAAAGTTATGTGAATTGTTATGCTCTTTAGTTACTGAGGCGAAGTTTAATTTTTCCCAAACTCTTTTAAAGATACAAAGACTTTTAAAGATACAAAGAACATGGTGAGGCTTATCAGCCACAGAGAAGATTCTGAACCACACAACTAGTTTTGTTGTGGATAGGTTCTTCAAACCTATCCTTAGGCTATGTTATGGCATCTGAAAGATACTAAGTATCCCCCTGCTTTGATGCTGTTTTTCAACAATTGTTAGGAACTCAATCATCAGGGCAATGTACAGCAACTAAGCATCTATTGATCCAATATCTTCAGAAATACCAGATGAAATATTTGCTTCACCTTCACTTCTGACCCATGTTCTGATTCTGTGTGCCCTGTGCTTCAGAACTGGAACCCAGTGTTATTTTGACTGTACACAAGTTGGCCTTCTTTCAGATAAACAGCATATTTGTCGTTAATTGGCTGAACATGCTCCATGATTATATTTGAACCTTAATGTGCTCAAACAGTTGTCCCTAGTACAGGGATTTCTTTTCATGTCTGTCTGAGAATGCCACCTGAGAGTTTTGGAAGCCAACCATGAAAGCTGTGTTCTGGTTGGACTCCCCAGGTTTCGAACTCTGGACTAACGCTTCCTCTAATTTTCAGAGAACATTGGCTTGACTGTTCATCAGAGTTACACAACTGTTTTTAACAGCTGCAGAACATAATTCGTGCTTAGAGTGGAAGAGAGTTTCCAGGGACAGTCGCCAAAGAAATGGGCAAGAAAATGAGCTGAGACGTGGATAGTCAGTAGCTAAGGGAACAAGTCCCTTTGCTTTCTGTCCCTTATGCAATGCCACACGGGTTGTGAGAAGAAGCCCCAGGACTGGGTATAGGCTCATAGTCCCATTGTTGTCCTCTTTAGATATTGTTCAGCCAGGAGAAGGTGCATTTTCCCCTGTAGAACAATCTAAATCAGGTTCTGGGAACCCCTTTATTTCAATTTTTGCTCTGACCCATAAGATGACAATGATTTTTACATTTTTTTTGTTTTTTGAGACAGGGTGTCTGTCATATAGCCCAGGCTAGCCTCAGAAATCCCTGTGTAGCTGAAGATGATCTTGAACTCTTGACCTTCCTACCTCTATCTCCGTCCTGCTGGAATTTCAGGTGCCACACCTCCAAACCCAGTTTATGCAGTGCTGGAGAGCAAACCCAAGATTTCCTGTGTGTCAGGCAAAGCATTTTACTAACGTTATAGTAAAATGCTTATATTTAATTTATATTTTTAATGGTTGAAAAAAATTCAAAGCAGAAAACTGTTTCATGTTACATGATCACATGTAAATTTTGAGTGTCTGGAAGGAAAGTTTGCTTGGCGGACAGCTCTGCTTGTCTGTTTCTGTGTTGCTTAGGTTGCTGCTTTGAGACTGCGGAGCCCAGGAGTGATGCTGAGGCATTGCAAGTTTACAGGCTGAAAATACGATCTGATCTTTTATAGACAAAATTCACCACCTCTGGATAGAACTGATGTCCCTCAGTTTCTGTCCATCACCATGCTGAGGATGGCGTGAAGATGAGGACTGTCCCTGCCTCGTGCTTGGTCTCCACAGGGGGATATTGACTGGCTGCATGAAGAATGAATGAATGAATGAATGAATGAATGAATGAGTTAATAGTGACACAAAAGCCATAGCAATAGAGACATCTGTCATCTTATCTTTGGCCTAACAACTGAAGAGAGTTGCCATGAAATTTGGAAATCTGTTTGCAAACATGCTTGAATTGATTTTTATGGTCTTTTAATGAACTCAATAAAAATGGTAACAACACAGCAATTTTTAGAAAATAACAGATCCAAATATTTTTTATCGCTGTGCATGCAATCTCTGTTCCACCCACACACAGTATTTATGTGGTCCAAATAATTATCTTTTGGATCTAGAATGCTTTAAATTAGGATTTACTTGAAAGATTATGTTTTATTTATTTATTTTTTTAAGAGAAAGGAAAAAGGAAGGGAAAAGGCCCTCTTTCCAAGTGTATTTACATGACGGAGCCCTTCTGGCTCTTCCGAAGACGTGAAATTCCATGCAGTGCGGTGTTCTAGCCTTGTTGTGATGTGTTTAGAGCCCCTAGCATTGCCAGATTGATGGGGGGGTCTGTTAGTTATAATACTAAATGCGCATGCCTTAAAATATTTTATAAGGTCTCCAAGAATGGGCTTGAGAGGTGAGAATTCCAATGCAGAGTCTCCCTGCTAGTGATCTAGGTCAAAGGTGTCCATTCTCTCAGGACACCAGGACCATTCAGAGTCTGGTGGTTAACTCCTTTAGTGGGTGTGCTGGGTCAGAACCTGCCTGATAGCCCTCTTAGCCTCTGAGCTCTGAGCCCTGCATCTTGTTGGCCCTACTCTCATCGTTCTGTGCCTTTGGAATTAGATTAGAGATGCATCCCTCCCCATCATGACCCTCTTCTGGCTGTGTGGCTGCAGAAATGTATCCTTATCTCTGACCCACCACTTAAACACAGTCAGTCAGGCAATAGGGAGCTCATGCCCACCCCTAACATTGTTGCCAAAAATGGAGGGAGACGTTTTTACTCTCTCTCTCTCTCTCTCTCTCTCTCTCTCTCTCTCTCTCTCTCTCTCTTAGCAAGCTGTGCAGTGCATTGGGGGAGGGAGGTTTCTCTGTCCTTGCTCTTCTCTTTCCTGGCACTTTTTGTAACCAAGTCCAAGTATCATCTGCTCAAAAGTCTAGAGCAATGGTGATGACCCCCAGCTTGAGAACCACGAGTCTAGAGCCATGGCCCTCTCTCCTGTGCCTCTCCCCTCTGACAACCTGGCTCTACTTGTGTGGATTTGTGTGCTCCCAATTCCATCATCCTTCCTTCCTTCCGTCCCGCAGTTGTAAACATTACAGGTCTGATCCGTCCTGTAGGGAAGCGGGAGTGGCCAGTTGCCTGTCTCCGATCCTGCCTGGTGGAGAACTGCTGACCTCTGGTGCTGGGCTCCAGCCTGCTCTGCTCAGTCCTTACAGGACCTCATCCTAGCTGTGCTCCTTCAGGACTTTCTGTTGCTAATGTCACCACCCTGCTGACGGAGTAAGTGACAAGGAGAAAAGGGCTCGTGTTGCTTCTGTTTCTAGTTCAGGATAGAGGAGCAGCATCAGGTACAGTCTTCCTCTTTGCTAACAGTTTCAGTGTGGCAGAGGCTCACATAGTCACCCCCTCTCATTATAAATCCACCAATATCCAACGATGGGGATTCTACCATGATGACTTTTCAATTCATTACCCCCACCCAAATACCGAATTCTTAAGATCACAGTTGAGTGAAATTTCCACCCTCTTACTGTCTCATAATGGGAATTCAACCCCAGCTTTAGTTATGGAGGGCACCGACCATTGTCAAGTCCTAGCACCTTCCTAGCATGTGAGTCATGGCCTTCCTTAGGGTCTAGCAGCACTTCACTTCCCTTGTCTCTGTGTCCCTCTGTTTTCCCTGGCCTTTCCTCTACCTCTGATTTCCCGGAGGGCCAGCTTCATTTCTTCCTGTACTCAAATGGAGCCGTGGGTACACTACTGCACTGAGAACTGACCTCCTTCGGTAAGCTCCTGACTGCCTGTCCGGTATAATCTTTGCTGGACCTGACTTTAGCCAAACCCAGAGTTGAGGTAGAGACACAGAGGCACCAATACATACATCTTTGTGGCAAGAACTTGCAATTGGGGAACCAGTGATCCCAAAAAGCCAGGCTTCATAGTTTGCTCCTGCCCGGATCCCACCTACTTTCTTCTTATGCTGGTGCATGTGTGTCTTTGTGTAAGTGTATGTGGTATATAGAGGTACATGTATATACTTCTATGTTTGGAGAGGCACATATGTGTGTACGTGTGTATGGAGGCTGTAGGTCAACCTCAGGTGTCTTCCTAAATTTTTATCTACCCTATGGCTAGTCAGTGGGTCACCATGCCCAAGCCTTTTGATGTGAATTTTAGGGAACAAATGCAGGTCCTGATGCTTGCATGAACAGCCAACACTTTATATTGAGCCATCCCTGGAATCCCAACTTTCGCTTTTCTGACCTTCCCGCTTCCCACTTATTCTGTAGGCCTTGGGTTCATTGTGTGTGTGTGTGTATGACTCCTCACTGAGAAAGTAAGAAAATAAGTTCCCTCATCATTTTTAGTCTTCTTAATGCAGAATCCCATTTTAACCCAAACCCAGTGAGTTATAGCGATGTTTTTGTACATATGTCTGCCTCACTAGATGGTGAAGCCCTTGAAATGATGGTGAAATGCAGCAGTCTAGTACACAGAATAATACTAACAGGGTAGTAATACTTTGCTATGAGAGGACTATGTGATGCGGCATCAATGCTTCCCAGATTGGGGCCAGGGTAGAGAAGACAAGACGGAGAGAAGAAAATGAAGGAGGGAGAAGAGAAAACTCAGTCAATGTTTGTTATTACATGATTGAGTCACTAAATGAGCATGCACACCAAGCAAAGAAGGGAGGAAAGCGTGAATGAGGTGCCTACAAGATATGTCCCGCAGGAGACATGTAGTCTCCTGCTGAGGACCCACACAGGAAGGCTTAGTGCTGTATTTGTCTGACCTCGGTGATGCCAATGTTGCTGAGCTTGTATGGTTGAAAGCTTTGCAGTTCATATATGTTAGAGCAGGAAGCATGGCAAAGCTAAATCTGAGCAAATGTGCACAAAGCCATAGCATCTGCATTTTCTGCATTAGGAGGAAGGGGATTGTTGACTTTAGAAGCAGGAAAAGGAACCTGTGGAAGTACTTCAGGGTCTCAGGGCAGAGAGCATCATTATCCTCAAACCCAATGTCTTTGTGTGGCACATGTTCTCAAGAGAGCATTACCAGCATTCCATGAGAACCCTTTAGAAAACACATCACAGGACACCACCTCAGCGCCTTCTATTTCAAGACTTCTGGAATAGGACCCAGTGCTCTGCATTCTTAGATTCCCAGATGGCGTTGATGCTGCCTGCCTAGATACCACAGTGCGTAAAGGGTTTTGTTAATTTCAGCTTGAGCATGCTGAGTCGTGCGGGTAAGATCCCTGCTGTTCACAACACCCACTGGTCATCACTATGGTAGGATCTTATTTTCCAAGTACGAAAGACATCAAACTTACTTTCAGTGGAATGGTTTTACTGTCATTGCCTTTGAGTTGGCTCTCTGGACTGAAAACACCAAAAGTAAATTTCTTTTATTGGGATAATTTGTTGTAAATGTGAGTTCTGTATCCCATTTGGAAAACGCGTAGAGCCCTCACTTTGAACTTATATTCTCAGCCTGTATCATTTGATATTTCTTCCATAAATTGGATATACCTGCCCCAGATGTTGGTTTTGTGGTAATAATGCTTTTTATATTAAAAACAATTCTAAAATGAAAATGTAACTTAGTCTTATTGTAATCTCCCCTTTGCCTTTCTGCATGGATCATTTGTTTGTGAACTGGTTGTTTCAGGAAGGGCTCAAAGGTAATTTCATGGTTTATAGCATTTATATTGGCGCCTTTAATGAGCAAAACATATTGTTTTCTAATACATGAACCACGGAGTTCATATATGTGTATGTGTATATATATGTATATACATAATTTTCATTTCCTAATATTGCATGTATATCAAATTCAAAACACTGAGAACAACCATGTAAAGACATTATACTTTCATACACTGGGGAACTATGAAAGTTGCATAATGCAAAAATAAAATAAAATAAAATAAAAATCAACATTTGCAGGCTTATGAGATGGTTTTGTTTTTAATGAATCCAAATGCTAGCGGGAGCTGCTGTTGTGTTGGCGCCTTGTGCAGCCATTCCTATCTACAGACACAGTAACATATGGCTTTGTTATTATTGAGTTTGGGGATTTATGTACCTAAAGGAGTTTTGAGAGCTCTGGGTCTCACTCAGGCTGCCGTACACAGCAACTCAACACGATGAACAGAAGAGGGGAGTTTCTCACCCTCAGATTATTAAGATCCGACCAGTACCCCTTTCTCTGGATTGTGTTTATGAAACTCCACAACTTTCTTGCTTACCAGTTAATGGCCCTCTTTCTTCTTATGTTGGCAGAAGGCTGAATTAGTAAAAAATTTTTGGTTCAATAAAGGTAAGTTCTTGACTGGGCCAAAGCTCCAACTTCCCTCTGCAGCCCTGCAGTGAGGTGGCCTCCAGTCCCTGGGGTCATGTGATGTCCTGGGAGTTCATTGACACCCACATACTCCCAATCACAAGATGTCTCCCTCCAGGTCCTGGTTGTGTTTGCTTTAGAACTCCTGCATGGAGTGTGCAGCTGTGTAAACCCAGGAATGGCTTTTGCCTAGCTTTGATCTTCTCATGGATCAACAGTTGCCCTCGGTCCCTGAACCCTGTTTCATGGCCCCATATTTCTTGGATTTTTCCATTTTCTGCTAATTATGGCTTCGCATAGGGAGCCTGCCAACAGCAACCCCCATGACTTTGAGTAGATAATTTGGAAAAAATGTTGTAAGCCTGTCAGTTTAGAAGCATATTAAGAAGTGATTTCCATTCAATGCCACAAAAATATGTCTTGTAGTTTCCTCTTCAGAGATAGTATGACAATTTCCAGTAGATTGCTGGGGTTTGATCGACATGCACACATTCTAGGCAGAGTACATGGGGTTTTCTTCTGGTTTTGCTTTTAGTCAGTACAATGTATCCCTTTAACACCTCAGAGGCTCAGTCCTTCTACCAACTGTATCCGGTGCCCCTGTAGACACCGTCTGCTTGGCTGGCTCAGGACAGCTTATTTTTCCACCAGTACACAAGATGTCTGTAGAGACCTGTGCAGCAAAACTACAAAAATCATGATGCTTATTCTTACAGAATAGTAGAAAGATAAACCCAATGTTTTTGAAAGGGATCATACAGAGAAGCCTAGAAAGTTAGTTCAGGGAAGACAACATCTTTCCATATGGCTGGTCGTGAGTGGCTTATAGGACTAGCCTGTGTGCCTATAGGATCTGCAGGTAGATATAAGAAGAAGTGTTTTGCCAGAAGGGGCGATCTGGTAGACTACATTCCCCAGTATAGATGGAACCTCAGAAGTACTGGCTCAAGCAGGATTGGGTTTGTGTTCTGGTTCTGCCCCTTGCTGTTTGCAAGATCTAGACAGTTCGCTCCATCCTTAGGAGCCTGGGCTTCCTCACCTAGAAAATGGAATTAATACTAATCCCTTCCTCAGAGTCTGCAAGGACCAAGTAAGAAAGCACATGTAAATTGCTGAGCAATGTCCCTGCAACAGGTGGTCAGGAAATGTTAGCTTCTGTCATTGCTTTTCTTACTTTCTCCTCCTTATGCTTTTTCCCATCCTCTTTCTTTCTTTTGGTGTGTGTGTGTGTGTGTGTGTGTGTGTGTGTGTGTGTGTGCGTGTGTGTGTGTGCGTGTGTGTGTGTGTGTGTGCACGCGGACCACGCGTACGTGTGGTGGGGGTATCTGTGTGTACACACAGATAAGGAGTCTTCAGCTATCACTTCCCACCTTAGTTGTAGAGAAAGCATCTTTCAGCTGGACCTAGATCTCATCGTTTCAGCTCTCCAGCTCCTCCTCTTTCTGGTCCCACCCTCCAGATCTGGGGCTCCAAGGCTCTGCACACTGAATCATTTCCCTAGCCCCTCTCTTCCTTTCCTTCTGTTAGTATTACACCACAAAAGAGAAACTGAGATCTAACCAGTGTTCCGGTTTTCGAGGACCCTACACGCATGTGCAAGGCGTCTCTAAGATTTGTCCTAATCTGGGAAAGTGGCCTATCTTGCCTGTATTGGAAGTGTTTAGGTGAAGGCTTCACTCCAGCCCCTGGCATCCATATATCCAAAAGTCTGGGATGTTCGGGTGGAAATTCCACCCTAAGTCCCCTCCCTGGGGAGTTGCCTCAGTCCAGAGAAAGCCCGCCAAATTATGACCCCTCCCCAGAAATACTCAAGACCACTCCCACAGGTATTTAAACTGCCCCCCCCCGAGAACAAACACGTGCTTTTCCAGTCTTCCTTTCTCGTCTCCTCTCTGGAGGGCTGGAAAGCCATTCAAGAGCCTTAGTATCCCTTAAACCTGGGCTTTTTCTAATTCGGTTTGATTTGGTCTGATTCGGATTATTGTGTTGGCGTTGGTTTACTGACGTGCAGAAACTTCTCAGGAAGACCCCAGCCTCTAGAGTGACTCTCAGGAAGGCCCTTGGCTGGGGTACATTGACTGTGAGGCTGAGTCTATGGGTTACTTAGTGTCCCCTGCAAAGGCTGTGCCATGTAGTACCTTTGTTTGCAGGGGAGAGATATTGTAGTACTTTGTAGTCCCGGGGTAAACTCTTCCCCAGCATGTGATTGCATATGAACCCCAGATGAGCCCCAGAATCTCTAGCCCACAGGTGTTCTTTACTGATGGAATTTCGGGACCCCTGTTTATCTAGATTCATCAACAGTGCAGCCAAGAAGTAGTTGGATGCTAAAATACCAGCTGACACCCCAAGTCAGATTATGACATCACCCTAGTTTCATTCACATCTCCTATTTGTTTTCAGGCAGGCCGTCAAGCTGGACATGTAGGGCCTTAGTCAAAGATTTGGGTCAAGTTGTCTCTACTGTTGTGCCTTGGGATAGCAAAATAGGGCAAGATCTCTCTCACCAGCACGTTAAAACCTGGAGAGCTGGGCCACCCCCAACAGCCCCTTTAAGGAAAATGTCTAGCAATGTAGATTTCAGTGGTACTTATAGAAGAATTACTTAAAATACAACTGAAGAGAAATTAGCAGAATATTATTCTCTCATAATAATCTTTCTTTTTTTAATGATTTACTTTTATTTTATGCATATGAATGTTTTGTTTGCACATATGTACGTGCACCACATGCGTGTCCAGTGCCCATGAAACTAGTCCTGGCTCCTCTGGAGCTGAGATCACAGATAGTTGTGAGTTGTCATGTGGGTGCTGGGAATTCAACTCGAGTTCGGTGTAAGAGCAACAGCTGCTCTGAAATTCTGGGCCATCTCTCAGCCCCTCTCAGGGTGATCTTAAAGTATTAGCCGCTTTCTTTTCTCTCTTAAAAGTAGATTTATTGTCTACTTCAAAGAATCTACATTTAGATATAATTTTCCAGAGACTAGCCCCCTACCCTTTCTCACTACTCCCCCCCCCCCTTTCCTTCTGACATCTCTAAGTAGTTCGTCATACGGTGGCATTACTAATGGCCTGACTTTTTCAGGAAATGATTCATTGCTTTATAATTTCAATTCAGTAACCAGTTTCAGCTGTGCGATAAATTTAAATCCTTTACTATCAAGATAACATTATTTGCTCCCGTCACCAAAATATAACGGTTGAAAACCATCTTTAGGAGCTGGCCCTGCTGGAGACAGCATTTGAGGATTTGTCTTTCACTCCAGTGTGCTCCTTGTCATTATCACTGCCAATCACAGGCAGATAACAGACATGCTGCTTCACGGTAATCCTCTGCAGAGCTGCCCAAGAGTCTGGTTAAGTATTGCCTGCTGATATACCTGTGGATGTGTCCATTGTCTCGCAGTTACAAACAGTGTCACCGCAGGTAGTCTTCTCCCGATTTCAGGTCAGCCACATGTTGGAGGGTCAGGGGGTTTGGGGGTCAACAGATCCGTTCCTTAGGATTGGACTCAAAGGGCTTTGATGAATATCTCCACGTCTCTTTCTACTGAGGGTGAGCCAACAGAAATAAATGCCCGTCAACACTGGAAAACCCCCAGTTTCTTAACTTCCATTTTCCTTGCTCCCTCTCTGCCTTCCCCTCGTGTTTTCACCCCCTTTCCCCTTTCCTTTTCTTTCTTGTCAATTTAAACATACAAATAACTGAACAGCACAGGGTAGTGAGACCCAGCCACGTGTCCCTTGCCTTGGTGGATTCTCAGGCCCTGTTGACTTTCAGGCTAATCTCTGTTAGGACAAGGTTTGAAGTCTGTTTCTAACCATCAGGTCATTCTTTGGCCTTTGGCTTCCCTCATCCATGGAAGTAAGTTATCCATCCTATGGCAAGTAGGACCCGCCCAGCTATGATGCTGAGTCTGGTTGACCAGGGAAACACTGTTAATAGCAAATGAGAAGTGAACTGGCATCATCTGCTTCCCTTTGTTAACAACCAGTAGGAAAAAGTCTCCAGCCTCCAGGTGAGTCCTGGGAGCACTGGAAGGGAAACAAGCGTGAAGGAAAGGCTACGGACAGTGTGGGAAAAGATCCCCATCTTCTCACAACTGGAGCGGTATTTCAGAATTCCCCACTAAGTTCTAAAAATAAAAATAATTATGATAATGATAAATAAATTCCAATTCCCTGAACTAATTCAAAGTCAGCAGCCCATCAATTCAGGAGCTATTATACCTTTTTTGTTTTTCTTTTTAAATTTTTAAAAAGGATGGCAAGCCCTATCTTGTTTTCAATAATTATCCAAGGACAGAATGGCACCCACCCACCACTTGGGTGTCCATGGAGTACTGTGGGTACTGCACAGCCCACATTAAACAATCCATGCTTGAGGGTTGATGGTTCAAGTTAGTTTGAAATGAGAAATTGCCAGTGACCTAAAACCCATCATAATTAACCTTGTGGCACAACATTGCCGTAACCAGTAGCCAACTCTCATTTTTTTAATTTTCTTTTTCTTTGGTTGGAAGAAAGGCTCATTGATAGAAGTTGGCTCAAGACTTTTTGTTTAAGTTAAGTGGTCAGACCACCAAGAAGAATTGCTTTCCGTTGATTGGGAACAGGTCCCAATGCAGATGTCCCTAACATGGGCCTTCCACTGTGGCTTACACACCCACAATTGGTTCGAGCTGTGTTTATATATAGACTGTGTAAAGCATCTTTGTGTTACCATTTAGCTCTTCAAAAGTAATTAGCTTCTAGTAATTCATATTTGTGTTGCTTAAGTGCATTTATAATTAATAAAAAGTTATTTTTTTCTTCTTTCGTCCAAAAATAGGATAAGTGACAAAAAAGAAACCTTGAAGTAAGAAGGATATAGGGATGTGTGTTGTGGGATAATAATACCCACGCTAACCCCAGGTATTTTACAGTAGAAGATTCTGGCAGGGTGAGTCCAGTTCTTTCCAAAAGTGGTTTCATAGGTTGTTATGTTCGCTAGTCGGGGGGGGGGGGGGCGGTTCTCATGAAGATTTGCTTTCCCATGTGGCAGTAACTATTTCAGAATCCCGTTTGTGGCATCCACAGAGGTCCCCTGAGTTACAAGAGAGTTCAGTTTGGCGCCCTTCCCAAAGACAACTCCCTGTATGGCCTCAGCTATTTGCTCTGTTTATTGTGCTATTCCAGTATGCTGGGCTTACTTCAGTTTGTGGCCAGAAGGGGACATTCTTAGTCTAGATCAAAGCATTGAGAAATTGTCTTTCCACAGTTCCCAGTAATCCCTGTTTCTTCCCATATGTCACAGTAAGCCTCGCTCCTGCCCACAATTCCCACCACAGTCCTGCCCACAATTCCCAGCCTACTTCTTCCCAAAGGTCTCAGCAAACCTCACCTCGTCCCACAAGCCTGCATGTCTGCTCTTTCCCACAATTCTCAGGGAGCCCCACTTGGGTGGTATGTTTGTGAGTCACCCATCTTCTTCCTCATTGTGAGCTTCCCAGGTTTGATCTTTCCCACTTCTTACCTCTTGGAGCGTTTCTTCAGCACTCCCTGTGACAGCTGTCCTTCTGTCATTGTCAGATAGTGTTGGAATTGATCAGTAACTCTGACTGTTAGTTGCTGTACCCTATCTTTCTGATTGTAGTTGTTGGTATTTGTATGTGAAGCCGACTGGACAAGGTTCAGCTGGCTAGGGGCCTTATCAGAGTGTGTTGTTAAAGGCATTTTGCATATGAAGCAAGGAAGAAACATTGTTTATCTGCTGCCCGTTTATTGTTGGCACAATGCCTGTTTTCAAGTGAACACTTGTGGAACAAATGCCCAGAGTAATCAAATAGGGGAGCCATGGCTCCTATATCCAGGTCCTAATGCTTGGAACTCAGAAATACCACCTCGCCAAAGAGATTTTGCAGCTGTGGTCACTTTAGGGACTGGGGGGTAGGGAGATGATCCAGATAATCTGAGTGCCCTCTAAGTGCCGCTACAGACATGTGTATCATAGGGAAGGAAGCGTGGTGGAGTGTGCCTACTGAAGAGAAAGGAGGCCTTGTGAGGGCAGGAGCACCAGGAAGAGTGGCAGTGTGACCTTGAATCAAGATGTCAGTGGCTTCTAGAAGCTGCGAGAGGCAAGGAATCCATTTCCTCCTAGAGCAGTAGGGAAGGACCAGCTCTATTGCCATGTTGGTTTTAGTCCATGACACTAATTTTCTATTTCTGATTTCCAGAACCAGGAGAGAATACATTTGTGTTGTTTTAGGCCCCGTAGAATCTGACTGTTATAACAGTCATTAGAAACTAATAAAAATACTAAGACTTTGAAAGAGCCTTATATTCCTTTTCTGGGAAATTTTTGATAATTGTTTCCTTTCTTGCTTTTTTTGGCCTTTTAACTGAAGTAATTATTTGAATTCCTATATTGCTGGGTGGGGGAGAAAAAGAAGGAAAGGAGAAGGAGAACAACAACAAACAAACAACAACAACTTGCTAACAGTTGCCAAATTTTGATGCTGATCCTGTGGCTGCACCATGAAGCTTTAGGACCGATACCTGGTCCTCTATGTGACATCCTTAGCTGTAGCATCTGCTAGAAGACAAAAGTTCTGTGTTATTTACATCAGCAAGTATTTGACCCTAACTTGTCCCATCAGCCCTTGGTTCTTCTTTTATTACAAAAGTTTTGAAAGTAGGCACCTCAGGTTGTGAACAAAGGCTCTCAGAGACCAGGACTGCTGTATTTCTCCCCAAGAGCCTTAACACGTGACTGCTATACCTGCAAGCAGTTTCCCTCAGCAGGTAAGAAGGAAAAGAGAGAGACAGAATTCCTCTAGGATCCTCAAAGCCAGAATTTTTATCACGTGGCCTCCCATAGCTGCAAGGGAGTCTGGAAAAGCTATTGCTGCTACTGGGTATGTGGTTACCTGAAATTAACCTGGAGCCTTGTTAATAAAGAAGAAGATAATGATAAAAAGTGGTTTCCAAGTAGTATCTATTTAAGATTACAAATTGTAACTCTTGGAGTTGGGTAGGTTCTCTGGGTTGGATTTTAGATCTAGTATGTGGAACATGGTAGCTGCTTAACCATTCTCAGTCTGAGTTTTGTCCCCTGAGTCTTATCTTTGAAGATAAGAGAAAGAAAGGGAAAAGAAAATAGTTGGAAGGTTCATGAAAAATCCAGACATAAGAGTTTGTCTTCTGGCTTCAACATGAACAACCACACGCACACCTGCACTGCTCTCTCTGTGTGTTCCCACATCTACCCCCGCACAAATAAAAATACAAAGTCCAGGCCAGAGAGCTAATGGAGGCTCTAGTTCAGGTTACACTGCCTTGGTCTCTTTCTTTCTCTTTTTCATTTCTTCCCTTCAGAATTCCACACATGAATACAATGTTGTTTCTTCATATCCGCCCTTTCTCCTTCCCCTTCCAACTTTTCTCATGGCCCTGCCACATTCCCCTCAAATCCATGCCCCCATCCATCCATCCATCCACCCACCTACCTACTTATCTCCTACTGAGTCTACTTAGTGTCACCTGCATGAACCATGGTTTAGGACTGACCACTGAAACATTGGCAACCTATGAGATGCTCATCCCTGAAGACAACTGATCCTCCCTCCTGTGAGCCCTTCCCCTCTTCCTTCTGAACAGCAGAAGTGATCTGCTGATCATCAGTGAGGCTGGTGTGATCTTGTGCAGGTGATGATGGCCACTGAGAGTTCCCGGGTGCAGCATCCCCATTATGTCCAGAAGACGCCGCCCTGGCAGTCAGTCTTCTGGCTGCTAGGGTTTCCCTGTGTAGGCCTTATCAGGTTTAGTCAGATCAAATACTTCTTCTGACTTTCACATACTTTTTTCAGTCGCTGTTGGCATAGCTTAAGGGAGCGCATCTGCATGCACTCCACCCCTCTTCTAGCCTTGTATCATTAGCAGTTTTCCCTGTTGGTTTTTGCTTCGTTTTTGTTTTGATTTTGCATAGAGTTGCTGCTGTACAGCGCAGTCCCCGCAACATTTCGTTGTGTTGTTGTCGTTTGTTTTAAATCTGAGAATGGCTAGCCATCTGGGGATGAAAGAGTTGTTTGTAAGGTTCAAGCTCTGCTGATCTGTGCTGTAAAATTCCCTTTCAGAAGGCTTATCCCTGGGCTATGGAGATGGTTCAGTGGTTAATGTACTTGCCGCACCAGCCTGAGGACCCGGGTTTATATCTTCTGCACTTATTAAAATCAGGCATCAATGCAGCCTTGTAAGGTTGGCACTGGTGGGTGAAGGTAGGTGGGTTCCTGCAGCTCACTGGTCTGCTGGTCGTGTTGAGACAGGGATTTGGGGGTTCAGTGAGAGTGTCTTAAAGAGTAAAGGGAGGGCAGGCACGGTGTCACATGACTTTAGTCCTAGCACTCAGCAGGCAGAGGCAAGTAAATCTCTAAGTTTGAGGTCAGCTTGGTGTCGCATATCCTGGATATACCCGTACCTGGACTGCCAGGGCTACATAGAGAGACCATGACTAAAAAATAAAAATAGTAGGTAAATAAATAATTAAAAATATGGGGAAACAATTGAGGAAAACACCAATATTGACCTCAGCGTCCATATGTACACAGGTGAACATGTACCTGCACGCGCGCACACACACACATACACACACATACACACACACATACACACACACACATAGAATGGGGTAAACAACTAGAGAAACTTGATGCTTTCTATAAATATGCATGCTTACCTATGCACACACAGACACCCCCACACACACACGCAGACACATACACACTCTGCTTTGGGTCAAAGAAAGTAGCATTTTTTCCTTGAGCATGGTATTTCCTCCCAGGGGACATTTGCCAATGACTGAAAACATTATTGTATGTCCCAGTATGTTGGAGAGGGACAGCCAGGAGCTAGCAGGTAGATTATGCTAAACGGCCTTCCATGTGCAGCTTGGTGCCCACTGAGTTATCTGCCTCCAGATTCGGTTGTGCCAACTGGGCCACAGAAACCCTGGGCTAAAGCAAAGGCAAGAGTGAATAGGGTAGTGGCAGTGAAGAGTTCCCTTCACAGTGTGTGTGTGTGTGTGTGTGTGTGTGTAAAGGTTGTGGGATCGTTGGAAAAATGCAGTGTCTGTCCTGCTAGGAAGGTACCGGATCTCAGTTCTGGAAGCCAGCCTGCTGCCTTTTGATTTCATGTCTGGAGAGTTCGCTACCCAGCAGGCTTGTCTCTTCATCAGCCCCACTCACAGTGCCCCACGTTGATCTGTTAGAGCCCTGTAGCCCTCCTCTGTGTTTATGAGATGCTGGACCAAGAAGAAATGAAAGTGGACAGCGAGACAATTATCGTTCA
Source organism: Myodes glareolus (assembly GCF_982192425.1). Classification (NCBI taxonomy): domain Eukaryota; kingdom Metazoa; phylum Chordata; class Mammalia; order Rodentia; family Cricetidae; genus Myodes; species Myodes glareolus. The sequence goes on from NC_142047.1 coordinate 44,002,757, forward strand.
TTTCACTCCCCATAAGCATCTTCTGCTTCTTTTTGGGCAGACAGCACTAATCCCCCAGTGAATTAGTGTGGTGTGTTCTCTCTACAGCCGCGGTATAAAAAGCAAAGTGGTAGTGACTTTTTCCTTATGGCTGCTGAAAAGGTTACAGTGTTTGGACCATTGCCTATTTCTAGCCTGGAGCACAAAAGATCCAGGAGAAATTGGTTCTAACAATATCCCCTTAGAAAACACCAAGGGACGCGAGTCCGTCTCCTTTTGAGTTAAAGGCCTTGCTTCCCTCGCACGTGGGCTGAGAGAGAGCCTGCACTTGACTCCTGCAGCCGAGCCGTGATTGAGCGCCCTGGCGACCCAGAAGCAGTCTGAAGAAAGTGAGAACCCTCCTCACATGGCGACACATGTGCATGCCGACACATCCTTGTGTGTTTAGATGGGGGCACAGGGCAGAGGGGAGAGCTCATAACTTCTGCCTTCTGTTGGTGTCAGCTGTGTTTCCTGTTGCAGCGACGAAAGGCTTGACAAAAGCATCTAAAAGGAGGTTGGGTTTCCTTTGACTCACAGTTCCAAGGGGCGCCGTCCATCATGCGTGATGAGGGCGGGGCAGCTTGAGTCAACTGATCATCCCCAGTCAGAAACAAAGAGTGATCAATTCTGGTATTCAGCTCATTTTCTTCTTTTAATGAAGTCTGACATCCCAGCCCAAGACCTGTGTTTCTTAAATTTAATGTGGGTCTTCCCACTTAACTTCACTTAATCTAAAAAGTTCCTCACAGACACACCAAGAGGTGTGTTTCCATGATTCCTCTTAATTCAATCATGTGAATTATCATGATTAACCATCATTTCATTGAGGACTGGAGAGCAGGCTCAGTGGTTAACAGCACTTGCTGCTCTTTCAGAGGACCTGAATTTGGGTCCCAGAGCTCGCATGGTAGCCCACAACTGTCTGTAACTCCAGTTCTAAGGCACCTTATGTTCTTTTTTGGCCCCTGCAGATACACACACAGACACACACACACACACACACGCACACACACACACACACACGATAAATACTTTTTAAAAGATCGCACAAATACCAATGGACAAATTGGTACCAACCAGGTTCTCTGGTTGCAAACAACAGCAAAGACTCTGGGTAATCAAAGAAGAATTAAGGCCACTTTATGCAAGTATCTATAAAAACACCTCAGAAGCCAATGACTAACAAAGTACGGAACTACATACCTTAAATCCTAGTACTTGGGAGGCAGAGGCCAGGGGATCATGAGTTTGAGGCCTACATGGCCCCAGTCTCAAAAAACTGAAATTAAAAAAGAAGTTAAAGATTAAATGCAGCTGCTGAGAAGGGAGGAAGTGAACGGCCACCAGCTCTTCCTTGGTCACTGCTCCATGCATTTGCCTGTTGACAGTGGACACTGAAGCAGACTGATCTGGCCTCCCGATATTCATCCTTTCTCATTCAGGTGTCCTGGAGGCTGCTTGTGGAGTCCCTCAGAGAAATCTCAGCAGCTTCTCCCCTACTCAGCAGCACCCAGCAGGTGACATAGGGCCTTCTTTCTGTGTGTGTGATGCTGTGCTCTCTCTCTCTCCTTCCCTCTCTTTCTCCCTCCCTCTTTGTGTGTGTGTGTGTGTGTGTGTGTGTGTGTGTGTGTATACGTGTGTATAAAGATGGTTACTGTTGCACGTATGCCCTCTCCTACTTCCTGGTTATTTTTTTCTGAGTTAAATTTGAGTCTACTTTCCCCCCATCACTATATACCTCATATACAGTAGGATAGCAACCCAGAAAGCTGGCATTGTGCTGCACGAGCCCATCATTTCATGGCGAGTGCTGTAATACCCCTCTCCCAGGACGTGGTACCTGTGATGTGCAGCTGTGTGTACATTGGGAATGAAGGTAGTGCGTGAAGTTAAGGTCACCAATCAGTGATGCTAAAATAGAGGCCCTTATCTGTGCTGTTTCAGTTTAACTTTGATGGCTATTAGTAGCACATTAACAAAATCTAGGCCTACCCAGTGGCATGCTGATGGTGGATTATCTTGTATATATTTGATACAGGAATTCCCATCTTTATTGCAGGCAGGACCATTCCCTAGGTAGGGAACCCTAAACTGTATAAAATAGACGAAACAAGCTGAACTCTAATGAGCACCCATAGCTCTCGTCTTTTGGATTATGGATGTGTTATGATCAGTTGCTTCAAGCTCCGGCTGCTGTGCCTCTCTGTCATGATGGACTGCACCCTGAATGGTGAGCCACAATAAACCATTCCTCTCATCACTTATTTTTTTTTATCAGAATATTTTATCACAGCAACAGGGAAAGAAGCTAAGACATCAACTCAAGGCACCTAGGAGTAGAGAAGGAGTCAGAGAAGGGAGCCCTGATAGCCCCGTGGGAAGGACTGTGCTCTGTGGCTGTAGCTTTGAAGTGAGGAAGGATCCCGAGCCAGTGAACATGGGTAACCATTAGATCCTGGGGAAGTCAGCGATGTGGACTCTCCTGCCAGAGCTGTCAGCTAGGAAGCACCCTCCCAAGTGAGGCCTTGCTCTTGGCTCTGTGAGATTCAAGATGAGTTTGAGATATGTGGAGCTATAAGATAATAAATTTTTGTTGTTCCCACCCATAGATTTTGTAGTCTGTCACAGGACAGTGAACTAATATACGTTGTACACGTTGATCTGACTGTGGGTACTCATCATCACAACTGCAGTGACAACACAAGCTATTTCCATCACAGACATCCTCCTGTGGTGTTTCAGAGTCACCTCAGTAGCCCCACCTTCCAGTGTGGTAGGAGGAGGCTAATCCCTTGCCTTTGTTTTTCTGTTTTGTTTTGTTTTCAGGTATGTTTCCAGCCAAGCCTTTCCACAGCAATGCTTGCCAGCTCTCAGTTACCCTCTCTGACTGCTAATCTCAGCTTGGCCTTCCAGAACAGTCTCTACATACACCTTGTGCATTTTTTTGTATTATACTTACTATGAGGCATGGATCTTATCATATTTGCATGAAATTATTGTTTAATCTCTGTCTCCCTAAGTGCCAGAGAGAGAGAGAGAGAGCACTTTTTTCTGATCCATTCTGTTGATTCTTCAGTTTTATGTCACTGTGCACGCAGTAGGTGCCAAATAGATCTTTCTTAGAATAAATGAATGAATAAATTAACAAATGAATGATAGTTTTCACAATGTCCAGATCTAACTGCCCCTGACTTTTCACAGTCACACACACACACACACACACACACACACACACACACACACACACCTATGAAGTCGAGGCCAGAAGAGGACATCAGAAAGTGGAGTTCGGGTAGTTTGTGAGCTGTCCTTCCTGGGTGATGGGAACCAAGCTCCAGTCTTCTGAAAGAGTGACAAGTACTCTTAATCGCTGAGCCAGCTCTCCAGCCCCTGCCCTTCTAAGTGGCAGAGAGACAAGAATCATGTGCAGTTGTGCATGCATCCAGTCCAGGAAGTTTTTTCTAAGTGTGTTGCCGTGCTAACCTGATTCTGATTTAGTGCTGGGTAGTTGGTTACACTTCTGTAAATTCCAAATGGATAGCTTAACCTGACTGAGCCCAAATTGCATGGTAAACCATTTTGCTTTTGTTTTTCACTCTGTAGCTTTTTTTTTCTCCAGAAGTAATTTGCCTGATTCACTCAGATGAAAACAAACCTCAATAACTGTATTATTCCCCAGAGAGCATGGGCTCTCTTTTGCCAAACATAAGTATCTCAAGAAGGAATCGCTGAAGTAAACTTAGTTACCTTTTGGCGAAATGCTTCTTCGAATTATTTAACCAAAGATAGCAAGCTGCACCTAGGGGAAGCCCAACATCTGGATGAAGAATGAAGTATCCAGATGTTTTCAAGTATCTAGATGCTTCCAGCCATCTGGATCTTTCGGCTATTGACAAATGATCCAGCTGCTTTGCAGAAGATGGTATACCTCGTCAAAGGGAAAAGTGGCATTCTTAAAAAACGGGATGGCATCCTGTGCACTCCATGGGGTCTGTGTCTTTCCCCGAAGCCACTGTTCAGTGGGAGGCAATGGCAACAGCTTCCTGTTGCGTGAAGCTGTCTTCTGGCTGTGAGTGCCAGACTGCGGAGTACGTTAGGTTATTGTCTCGTCTACCATCTCGGTCTCCATGGTCTGTAGTTTTTGTTCTATTTATAATGTCTTCCCACCTTCACCGCTAGCTTTACATACGGGCTCGGAGACAAGCTGCTGCTCATGCTCCGAAACTACAAAGCACCAAACTTTCTTTTCGTGTTGAAGCGTAGAGAAAGTTCGGGAGGCACAAATCCCATTGTAAATAGGAATTTCTGAGCTTCGGGGGTTGGGTATTTCTGAAACAAGAATTTTAGACAGGATTACCTCTAGCCTCCATGTATTGCTCAGCTGTGACCAGATTCAAGGTTGCATTTAAAACCTTAAATGAAGACTGGAGTAGAAGGACATAATTGGAGAGATTATCGAGGCTGGAAATGAAACCCATATCACAGAATCCTCGTCTAATGGTTGTTGGTATGTAGAATTGAATTTGAAGTCCTTAAATGTCCCGCGCTCGGCCTCGCCCGCAAGAACGACGCGGGACACTTAGGATTCTTCTGCAGTAAAGCTTTATGCGTCTTGAGAGGGAGAGCATAAGCTTACATGGCGGAGACCCAGAATGAGGGGAACCCAGCCCTTATAAAGGAAACAGTCCTCGCTTCTGACATGTCACTCTTGGATTGGTCCGCTGCCCATTATCCCAGATGATGCCTCGGAAGTAGGCAGGGACGCAGTGGTAGAGAGTTACCAAGCACATGCGCTGGGATTAAAGGCGTGTGCTACAATACCTTGAACTCACAGAGATCTGCCTGTCTCTGCTTCCCATGCATTGGGACCAAAGGTGTGTACTACCACGCCTTGAGGTCACAGAGGTCAATCTGCCTCTGCCTCCCAGGCACCGTGTACCGCCACACCTTGAGGTCACAGAGGTCAATCTCTACCTTTGTTCCTTGAAGCAATGGAGAATGTGGTTGCGGCCCTCCACACTTAAACAGATGAGCTAATAGCGAACACAGATGTGGGGCTGGGATTTACCCTTTACTTGATAGTGCTGTCGTTTTCTATGGAGGCAGTACACATAAGAACACACGAGAAAGTGATAGTAAGCCACATGGTAGAGCAGTTAAGAGTGACTGAGAAGGAGGCATGCTTCGGCCTCAGCTTCAGGGCACACATGTACACACATAGGACCCAGAGACGTCTCTGCCTTAACTCCATGTCTGTTTCCTCCTACAAAGCACAGTTACCAAAACAGAGCCATTTGGAGCTTCACGAGAGCTGGACCAGGCAGCATGTGATTCTGGTTACCTTTAATGACATCAGCTCTTCCTAGGGAATAGGCGTAAGTGGGTTTCATTTGTGCATGTTTGTCACACAGAGCCTAAGTGACAGACCCACAGAAACAGGTCGTAGGTCCAGCGTTAACTCAGATTAGTGCACGAAGACATCAGCTTAAGCGGACAAACCCCAATGTCGTTTGCTTGAACTTTTGGTTGCAAATTGTCCTAAAAAGCCAAATGGTTTCAATTTCATTGTATATAAAAGAGATGGTTGTGTATTTACTTCCCACTTGCCCTGCCAGTGGGTGGGGCTGGTGGGGGAAGGCAAGGACTAACAGCATGGAATAATCCATCTGGATCCCGTTATATGATGATTATATAGTTTGTTCTATTGTTTTTTAACAACGCCTTCCATTCTGCCTGTGTGTTAGCCAGCACTGACGGGGAGTGACATTTTGACTTTGACTCTTTTTGAAACACGTCTGTAAAGCTATTTTATTAAAAGAGCGGTCTGTACTAACGAAGGCTAGTGTTTATTGGCCAAGACCCATGCCATACACTTCCACGCACACCCCCTTTTAAAACTTTGCAGCTGCCCCGTTACCTAGAGATGATGAACCTCATTTGACAGTGAGGAAAGGAGCAATTTAAACACTTTAAGCACAACTAATGAGTGTCAGAAGAAGGGTTAAAACCCAGGTAGGTCTCAATAAATGTCTACTCCTGGATATCTCTGTGCATAGTGATTGCTTCACTACTATAAGGGTAAATTAGTTCATGATCGGAGGAGAGCAGGATTGCGATGGGACAGGCTGGAAATGTTTCAGCCCCTCCCTGCAGTGCTGAGTCCATTGCAACTGCTCATGTTGGCCATTATGGCACAGAAGCTATTGTGGGTAACGTGTAAGTATATGTTTCCATAATAAAGCTTTATTTATTTATGGCTTTTGAGGTTTGAGTTTCATATATCACTACATATGATCCTTGTTTGGATTCTCATTCAACCATTTGAAGATGGAAAACCCATTCTTAGCTCACAAGCCACACAGAATGTGGCAAAGAGTTGGATCTTGGTGGTAGTTAAAAGTTTGAGGACATCTCTTATAGAAAAGTCCTAGGAAAATACACGACCATAATAATGCTTGAGGACTTAAGGTGCAGCTTCAAAAAGTCTGCTCATAAGCATTCTGGGCCTGTCCTTATGGTGGACCAAGGAAGCGGGGGAGTAGGGGAGGGCTCTGTCTTGAAGCTCAGAGCATGGACTGTTTCTTTTCATGACTTTGTTTTGTTTTGTTTTTGTTTTTGTTTGTTTTTTGTTTTTGATATAGTTGCTTTATATACAATGCCAGAAGTGAGAGGAATAGCCAGGGAGCTATCCAGACAGTTCCATGGGTTCAACGTGGGCGAGCCATTCATTTTCACATTCCTTCAGGCATTCACTAACTTATGTAACACATTATTGCTGAGACCTCTTATATCACAGTCAGGGGACTACATTCATGTAGCAGAGAATGAAGCAGACAGGTCATACAACCTCGCAGGACTCCAGTATCTTCAGGGGACCAGCACTAAGCACACAGGACTCGCTTCAGGACATGACGTCACCAGAGGCCCCCACATGTTCTTTTCTCTTTTTTTTTCTGCTTATCTTTGAGCTGGGATTAAAATAATAGGTTATTGAGCTCAAACACACCAGGAAGTGAGGAGGGACCCCACTGAGGAGGGCTCATTGACCTGGAGGTGGGTCAGGCTGTGACTTCCCTTCTCGTGCACAGTAGTGGGCTAGCAGAGGAGAGTGGACTCTGCCACCAGAGAGCCATGCTTCCTGACAGATGTCCTTTCCTGCTCCGGGGTCCTTCAGCCTTATGTTCGCCTTTCCTTCTGCTCATGTTGGTTACAGATTTCAGAGCTTGTTAGGTCTAGGGCTGGAGGGGAACCCAATGCACATACTGAACCGAGCCCAGTGCAGTTCAGAGTTACCAGTGAGGTCTGAGATATGATGACAGAATCCTTCCCTGAATCGTGGCTAGTGCTGGACATTTTGCTCAGAGATTTTTAAAAGTTATTTTATGAGTGTGTGTGTGTGTGTGTGTGTGTGTGTGCATGGCCTGCATGTATGAATGCTTACTATATGGATACAGCGCCCTGGAGGCCAGAAGCAGGCATTGAATCCCTTGGGAATAGATTTGCAGGCGGTTGTGAGCCACTGTATCAAGGCTGGGGAAGAAGCTAGGTCTTCCAGAAGAGCACAGTGCTTTTAACCACTGAGCCATGGCTCCAGCCCCTTGCTGAGCTGTTTTCCATTACTTTTTATTTTTCATCATTTGCCTTCACGGTGTACGCTAATTTCCTCTGAAGTATAGATAAGAAAAAATTAAAGTTCAGGTGGCTTATATAACTTGACCAAGGCTACAGGAAGCCCGGAAGACACAGAGCTAGGATTGTTTGACCATCTATCTGCCAGATGCCACTAACCTGGCCCCTCCCATCCTGATTCTGGGTATGACTCACCCCACTGGTGAAGATGCAAAGTCAGACAAGTATTGCTGTAGACATGGAGAAGTCAGAACCCTTAAATTTTGCTGGTGGGAATTCCAGGTGACATAGCCCCTTGGAAAGAAGTCCAGCAGTTTCTGAAATGACCAAACATGCCATTACCACACACACAGCAAGGCCACTCCTGTGTAAATACTGGATGGCCACGGAAGTGTGCTCGAAGTCTTGTCCGTGAGCAGAGGAATGACCACTGCGTTATTCATAGCAGCCAAATGATCAAAACAACCTAAATGCTCATAAACAGACAGATGGGTCAATAAATTGTAGCAAATCCCCTTAACTGTTCTTCAGCCATGAACACTGATGTGTGCATGAGTCGGTCACACGAGACCACATGCATGGGATACAATTACATTCATATGAAACTCCCGGAAGTAGGGGAATTCTCAGGGACAGAATGTAGGTAGGTGGCTGCTTGGAAGTGAGGGGGTTTGTAGGGGAAAAGGAGGATAGTAGGTGAAATGGACTGAACAGGCTGTGGTTGCCTGGAGTGATGGTGGCTTGTCTCGAACCCTTATGATCGTACATCGTAAGTAGGTGGATCAGACAGAGCACGGGCATTCTGAGCTACACAGCCACCTGGCCACATATGCCCCCCCGGAAGGCCAGCTTGTGTGGTAGCCTCTGAGCCTCTGCAAGAGGCTGGGAGTGGTCAGCCAGCCACAAATCCATGGCAGCCAGGGAAGGTAGCGCTAACTGTTCAGACCACTTGGAACTCTTTCCTGGAAGTGTAAATGTTTACCGGGTCTAATCAAGAGAAATGAAAAATCACACGTCTCATTCCGACTACGTCGCCCCTGATCATAGGTGTTGTTAAAACAGCTTGTTCATGACTTTATAAATATTCCAAGATTTATTTTGAAGCCATGTTTCATTATTCCTATGCTATGATTAAATATTGAGACTATTGCTTTTCCAATTGTTCTAGTGCAGTATTTAATGAGCGCAATTAAATGGAAAAATTGCCTTTTTAACTGATGATAGTCCATTAGTGTCTCTGTCTCTTCAGAAAAGAAAAGAAGTGAATTATTAGAATGACAAACGAGGAAAAGTTCCCACCGTGATGGAGAGGTGCGATTTCCCTCCACATAATCTTCAATTAGTGATCTCTGTAAGAGGGTGTTTTTCAAAAGGGTAATAGAGAAGTAATGAGATCAGAAGGAGGTCAACCCGGCCTTCTCTCGCTGGCAGTTTGATTAATTTATTCCTCCTTCTTGGAGATTGCTGCAAGGGGCTTTTGTCGCCCCGTGTTTTTCACGGGACCATAGCATGAGTGACTACTGATAGATTCGCTTCCAGGCAAGCAAGCAAGTCTGCTGCCCTGGAACACGGGGGTCAAGGATTAGGGTTTCTTTTTTTTTCCCCCTTGGTATTTGTTTTCTTTTGCTTTTTGCGTTGGCACCTGAACTTGAACCTCACTCAAGGGTAGTTCTTAATGCTGGTAACAAGGATGCTGGTGATAAAAGAAATGTATATATTTTTTTAAATCAATGTCTTGAAGTGGGAGAGATGACGCTGCAATTAAGAGCTCTTGCTGCTCTGGCAGAGGACTCAAGTTTGGTTCCCAGCACCCGTGCTGGGTAGTTCACAGCTGCTGGTATCGCCAGCTCCAGGGGATCTAATGCATTTCCCTAGCTTCCACAGGGACCCATGCGAACATGCACACTAGTAAAAATTAAAAATCTTAAAAAATATCGACACCTCCTAACTCCAGATATCTCCTAGGGTCTGCCTGGTGCTGTACAAACACAGGCTCTGTTCACGCCCACAGGAACCATGATCTGGCAGGATGAGGAAATGGGCTCAGATAGATACTTCAAAGTTTACAGTTAAGGAGCCCCAGCTGGCATTTGAATCCCCTGTCTGCCTTTGAACTTTTGGTGTTCTCCTTGGAGTACACGCCCAGGAGACCTCTGGCTGGCATGGAGTTTTCTTCTTTCCAGTGTGTGCGATTGCAGGGAAACAGGTCCTACAGCTAGACCAGTGCTGGGGGAGGTAGACCATGGGGATCTTCACGAGCCAGCAAGCATCCCAGGTGCCATTATGCAGTTTGTGGTCACTGAGGGATGGAAGTTGCAGGGTCGCACCATGGGTGGATAAGTACCAGCTTCGGTTCATTTCTTCTTTGCTTTGGACACCTCCTGCCCCAGCATCGTTTTCCTATGACGGTGTCATGTCATCAATCCCTGGGGAAGCACACAGCTGAGCATCCTCATCACACACAGGAAGCCCAACTTAGTGGAGGGATTGTAATATTACAGTTCCGACTCCACTGCTGCCTACTGTGTATCTAAAGAGAAGCTGAGAAGCTATTAAACTCCTTTGAGTCTCCCAATATCTCTGCCTCTGTCTGTCTCTGTCTTTCATCTCAGGCTATGTTACTACAAAGGAAATATTGTATGTTGTTTTCTGGTGTGCTGCCCATGTCTAACACATGGTTTATGTATTATTTTTCACAAATACCAACAGGTTTCTGAGTTCTTGGTTGCCACTGATCTGGGGTCACCCGTCTCAATTTGATATTCCACGTCCACAATATGTTTAAAATACAGACCTACCTTCTATTGACAAAGTTTACTTATTTCATTTCTGACATGTATTTTTGCAATAAAACCTCAATTTCTGGGTCCTTGGAGGTTGTGTGTATGTGTGTGTGTGTGTGTTTTTTAATATTGAATATCGAACTTGCCACTGTGATAATGCCCCACAAGCATATGAAAAAAAATCTTACTCTCCCAACAACTTGTTTTGCTTTTGTGTGTGTCCCTGGGAAGCTTGTCACCTTAGCCACCCCTGGATTCCGTGGTCCCAGTGATAGCCCAGGGCACCACCTCCCCCAGGAGCCTCCACAAGGACTTGGATCCTGACCTTGTGCTTTCAGGTTCCTAAGTGAGCTGATGTTGAGGAAACTGGCCCAGCCCATCCAAACCCAGAGTTCATTTATACAGCAGCTATGGGACTAAATTATGGTTCAGGTCTGTCTTATGAAAGATGATAAATGAATATGTCACATTGGGAAAGAATCCACTTTGTCATCGTATGACAGCCTGGCTTGATTTGTTCAAGGAGGCTTCCTAAAAGTCCAGATGGGGGTATAAGGTATGCAGGCTGAGCAGGGCAGCTCCCTGCCCATTTCTAGGGTCCAGGGCATCTTGATTGGTCTGTCTCAGCCCCTGCAGCCCCGGGTGGAAGGAGAGGATTTCACTGGGCAGTGATGATACTTCATAGTCTGGTGTTTGGTTGCACTAGGGGACCAAGAGCGCTCAGCAACCATAAATCATGACCCATCTCTTTCTGTCTCGAGGGGAGTTGTTGCGTACACCATGCTCACTCCCAGTGGAAATGTCTGCTGGACATAACACGAAGCTTCCACAACCTATAACTCCTCCCTTCCCCTTGTAACTGCTCCTTGGTCTTTTAAGTCGGGATGCCTTTTTCCAAATTTCAAGCAGACAACATTTATTTATTTACTCATTCATTTATTGGTTTTTTTGAGACAGATTCTTGGATATCCAGGTTCGCCTACCAAATATGTAGTTTAAAATGACCTTGAAGTTCTGATTATCTTTGCCTCAGCCTCCAGAGTGCTAGGATTATAGACACAATGGCAGGCTCGTCGTGAGCTAAGAAACCCATTTTTAGCTATAATTTTCTCTTTCAGTGTCCCACGACTATGGCCATGTTACTTTGTCTAAGATATTTCTTGGCAAAAGCAACCTTAGTAAACCCTAGAGCTTTCCAGAGAGAATATTAGAAAGAGGGAATCGTTGAGTCCTTAGCTCTGGTGCCCTATGACTCAGCCTCCAGAGGATTTCAGGGAACCCCACAGACATCAAAGCCATCCTTCCATATCTGTAACAAGAAACTCTCCAGCTCTGGAACAAACAAAGGAAGTGTTGCTTATGTTTGAGGGGAACCTGGTGATAGCAGAACAGTGTGAGAGCTAGCCTGGGCTTCTTTATGGTCCAACGGCCTCCTGTCCGTTTCTCTGCAGAAGGTGGGTCTGAGCCCAGCAGAGTTGCTCCACGATGTATCATCAGTGAGCGTCTTAGAAACCTTTTAAAGAAAGGAAAGAAAAAGAGCAACTGAGACCCCGAGCATATTCCCAGATTGGTAGATGGATTTGTGTCTTGTGGTGTTGAGACCGAAACCAGGATCTTCTGCATGCATTCTTTTCACCGAGTAAACCACACTTCCGTTTACCTGCCTGGATATTAGGTGAGGCATCCTAGCTCCTGGTCCATGTGGTCCTGGGCAAGTTGTTTAATTTCCTCCTTGTGCACACACTGGTGAAGGCAGAGGAGATGGTGGCCACGATGAGGGTGGTAGTCCTCTGAGAGCAAGGCGGTGTAAAGGATCACTGCTGTGTTCAAGGAGCAGTATTTCCTGGGGCCCCGCTCTGCTCTGTGTTGGGAGTCAAAGGGGAATGAGATACAGAAAGGAGAGAAAAATGAAGTCAGGTATCTGATGTTGTCACCACGTCAGGCTTCCAGTGGGAACAAAGGGCATTCATTCTCCCCACTGCAGACTCAGGGGGTGCTGAAAACCTTCCCCCAGCTAAGCAAAAAATGCTTTCCACACACTGTCCAGGTCCTCCTTGCTGTGGTCTCAAGGCGGGCAACCTTTGCTGACACGGTTTTAATTATCATAAGAAACCATTACAGGGAAATTACAACCCTGGGGGCATCTGCGCACTAACATTTGGTTCTGGTTTTTCTTGAGACAGGAATTTCCTCCTCTGGCTACCCGTGGTCCAGCCAGTCCTCTTCTACTGCATTTGGGAGGACTGGCTCTCTGAAAGAAATCAAAAAGGCTGAAGAACGGAGGTGGGGAAGTGCGATGTTTCTTAGAATAGCCCTCTGCCTTGGAGGTTCTGGAAGGAGCGGTGTCTGTATTGGCTGACCCTGCCACTGACTGGGCAGGAATAACAGCAAAAATAACTCTTGAGGCTTTGTGGCAAGCGTGACTTGGCCTCATGGCTGTGGTGGGAGCATTTGACTGGCACCCGAGGCCAGGTGTCAGGGTCCAGTGGCAAATCCTGTGCGTATGGCGACATTCTTTATATGGAAAAGTGAGCCGTTTCCTTCGTGCGCTCCTGGCCAGTGTAGAGTGTCACGGAGGGAGCCCTTTACAGTGTCCCTAAAGTGAGGCAGGGCAAGTGTAGGAAGGTGTCTTTTCTCTGCTTTTCTAACGACAATTTGTAGAATTTCATTTGCATCTTCTACCTGACATTAATCACTGCCCTCAACCCCCAGAAAACTACTGGAAAAGTTTTGCCCAAACTGATAAGAAAACACTGGACGCTGTCGTTAATCAGGGATAGTCAATTAATAATTGTTCTTGTAGTGAAAACAGATAGCCAAGCCAGACCTGGTGGCACAGGCCTGTAATGCTAGCTGCCGAGAGAGGCTGAGTCAGGAGGGGCTCAAGTTGAAGTCCTGCGCAGTCAACTTCATGAGACTCTGTCTCCTAGTACTAAGAAAAAATAAAACGGTTGGGGGATGTAGATCAGGGGTGGAGCACTCGTCTCTGGGGTATGAGGCTCTGCTCTTTCCCCAGTTCTGTAAGTGCAATAACATTAACAGTCAGACAAAAACCATTATCTATATGAAGGTACTTACTGGTATTGAGCGCTAGAGTTACAAATCATCGTGTTAAAATTTACATTATAAATGTCATTGTCTCACAAGTCTTCAGAAGAAAACACTGACTGATCTCCAACAAGGTCCAGCCTTCTGTGAATGTCCTCATCTATGGCTTTAACAGAGTGCCGCTAGGCCTAAGGTGTCCCCACTCTGCCATCCCCTGTGAAGATGTTTCCTTCCGAACATGCCGGTAAAGTTTAGGGATTTTTCTCACCCTCCTCACCCACCCTCAAGAAGAAATTTAATTTTCTCTTTTATGTGTACTCCTTAAACTTCCTCCTGGAAACAGAAGAAAATAAAATTAGATTTTTGTAAGCTGAGACGCTACGCATGTTATTTTTATTTTCAATACGGGTACATCTCTCTCGTTTATTTTTAAACACTTCCTCATAATATAAATAATCTAGTCGTTTCTGTTGCCGCCTGCTTATTCAGACAGGTAGGAGTTGGTCCTAAAGATTGGCGTTAAATTGAGGAAATCGTTCATGTAGTAAATAAGATAATTTGTTTTTGCCCAAAAAAAGATTAAAATATAGATTTTTTTCAAGGTCTGTATTATTTTTAACACCTACAGTCCCTGAATATGTTTGATTCAGATTTGCTATCCATAATTTGAAAGGGCTTTTTATTGCAATTATCTAAAATATTTTTTCAGTTAAAGAAGTCAGCATTGAAGGTGTTTTCTGCTCGAGAATTTTCTCCTCCTTTACCTATTCCTGTTTCTCCTCTACCTCCTCCTCCTTTTCTTCTCCCTTTCTCCTCTATGGCCTCCTCCCCTTTGGCTAAATAAAATCTTCAGGAGATGGTTGTGTCGGCTCCTAAAACAGGAACTAAAGGGAGATATGAAACCGACTTATTTGATTGGTACTTGTATACCTTTTGCAACTTGGTGCCACTCTCCAAAAAAGAAAACAATAGCTTAATTATATACTACTGTGTAAAGTGTCCTGACTGCCTTATTTTTGAGTGTATATGTAGGTGAGATTCTTCGGAGACGACCTTAGTGATGTTGGTAGTTGTCTTAGTTAGGGTTTCTATTGCTGTAAAGAGACACCATGACCACTGTAACTCTTATAAAGAAAATATTTAATTGAACTGACAGCTTACAGTTCAGGAGTTCAGTCCACTGTCATCATGGCAGGGAGCACACAGGCAGACCTGGCGCTGGAGCAGTAGCGGAGAGTCCTACATCTTGCAAGCAATAGGAAGCTGACTGACATCCTGAGCACAGGAAGCTTCAGTGACACACCTTCTCCGACGAGGCCACACCCACTCCAGCAAAGCCATGCCTCCTAATAGTGCCACTCCCGATGAGATTATGGGGGCCAATCACATTCAAGCTCCACAGTAGTCGTTGGTTTTCACCTTCACGTTTAAGATGTAGCTCCAAGATTAGGTGAACCTTGCCCATGTAAAAATCAGCCTGTCTTAGCTCAATTTCTATTGACGTCACACAGTAACTTATACCAACTACTTTATAATGGAGAGAAGTTTCTTTTGCCCCTCCCTCATGAGAGCTAGAGGGCCAAGAACATGGTGGAGGCATGTCTTTGACTTCCGGTGAAGGTCTCACTCTGCTTCAACTCTAGACTGTGAAGACTGCAAAGTCAAAACAGGTTCATGCCAAAGAGAACAAAATGCTATTCAGCTGCGGTAGGGAGCCCAGCCTTTCCCGCGAGACAGGCTTCATCCTCTCATGAAGACCCTACCCCAAAGATCAAAGGTCTCTTTCTAGACATCCCTCTTCTAACCCTGTCAAACTAATGCTCTATCTCCTGGGCATCTGGCTTCATAGACCCTGTATTCCCATTATTATTATTGTTGTTATTATTATTATTATTATTGTTATTTGTTAACCTTACACAAGATAGAAACACTTGGAAAGAGTGTTTCCAAGAGGAAACACTTGGAAGAGGAAAGAGAATCCTCAATTGAGGATTCACCGTCTTCAGAATGGCTTGTGGCATGTCTGTAAGGAAGTTTTTTTATAGCTAGTTGTTGTAGGAGGGCTTAACCTACTGTGGGCAACGCTGCCCTGACTTCTCTCCATAGTGGACTGTGACCTGTGATATGAAGCAAATCCTTTCCTCCCCAAGTTGCTCTTGTCATGGTGTTTATCTCAGGAGTGGAAACTTAGCTAGGGCACCCTGACTCAGTCATGTAGCGTGTCCCTGTCTGTTTCTCTGGGGAGGTGGGGAATGGGCCTGCTGTGTGACACAGGGACGGGGTCTTGAGTTTTATTGTGCTGACTTCCTCAGCCTTAGTTTCTCTGGTTACCTGAACTGTCTGTGTTAATAGTGTCTCCTAAAGTATCTCTTGTGCATTAGCCGTGAACCCAATACTTTCGTGCACGTGGCTTTATTCCATCCTTCCAGCAACCCGTGTGGTGTCTGTTATAGTGGTCTCTTTTACAGACTTCGAAACAGACTTGAGGAAGGTGTGTACCCTTCCGACAGGGGACCTGTACACGAGGCAGTCTCCCTCGAATGCTCTGTTTCTCAGCCCTGAGTCAAGCCAAAACAGGAGCGAGGGTTTGGCATGTCAGCCAGGTCTGTTAGGGAGAGACTTCCTCCTACTCAGTAGGCTCAGGCTATTCTGCCATAGTTCGGTTTAGACCCTCCTCCCCCGGGGCAGTTTTCCCAGGACCCTTAGGATGGCTTAGTGTCTGTCTCCTGTGTCACTGGCCTGCCTGTGCCCACCACCATCCTGGCTCTGGGCTTTTGATTCTCTGTACTCAAACCCCTTTTCTCCATCTTTTGCCCAAGAGAGACTCTGCACACTTTTATTAAGAGATGGACTTGCTGGGTCCAGATGAACTTACTGTTTGACAGTCTCTACTTCTTCATTTATAGGCTCTTCCCAAATCACTGTTTGGCTACACACAGTTTCAGAAACTCTCACCATTGCGTAGCTATTTCCTCTGACCGAAAACTTTAATTTGTGGAGCAGGGGGGGACTTCTTAAGACTTAGAAATTAAATGAGTAAGAAATTAGGAAGTAAATGATTGTCAAAGCTCAGGACACTCCTGAAAGTTACAATGCCTCCCCGCCCCCACACTTATTTAGATAACATTTGCCAGGGAAAAGCCTCCTGGAAGTCCAGTGGGATGTTTTAGTGCATAGCTTTTTGAGTCCTCATCCGTTGGGTTATTTGGTGATGCAGCTGCCTTTGAGTTACCCACATTCCCATGCGCTTCCACAATCAACTCGGCACTTCTCTTGGCTGGACTTGGTTGAAGTCCTTTCCTTACCCTGCCAATGGTAGGAATAGGTATCTGCTCACGTCTCCCTAAGAAAAGTTATATCACACTTATGTAAACCATGAGCAGCTTCGATGCAGGGCAAGCCATTTGTCCTCTCTGGTGTCAGGACCCAGCCCACTCCTGAAGTGAAGGATTCTGGGAGATGGAAGGGCTGAATGAATCCAGGAGCTAACAAGCTGAAAGATGGATGTTAGTCAAGAGCCAGCATTTTGTCCAAGTCATTCAGTCCACACTGTACGGCTTATTCTACTTGCTCAGGTTCAAAGACTTCATTCATCTCCTCCAAATATTTATATAGTTTAGTTAATAGGATGATAAGCTTTTTTTTTTTTTGGGGGGGCTAATGAGCTGTTGATCAGATATGATGATCCTAGCCTGGCTTATCCCTGATGTTAGTTTAATAATAAAGGTTGATCGCGGTGATTGGCCAGAAGTAAGTTTTCAGTGCTGCGTGTCCATATGAGGTGTGGGGATGTAAGGACATGTGTGACACAGTGAGGGGGTGATGTCAGACGTCCTACTCCCTCACTCTACCTTATTTGTCCAGTGAGAACAGGGTATCTTACAGAACCTGAGCTCCACTGTGGTTTTGCCTCGCCGGCTGGCCAGTAAGTCCAACTATTCTTTTGTCTCTCTCTGGGATTACAGGCTTGTGCAGCCATGCCCAGCTTTTACATGTATTCTGGATTTTAGGTCTTGGTGCTGGCACATGCCAGAAGTGCCCTTACCTACTCAAACATCTTCCCCTCTTTTCTTTCTTTCTTTTTTTTTTTATTATTAAGATAGTGTCTCACATAGCCTGGCTGACCTTGAACTCTCTCTCTCTAGTAGCCAAGGAGAGCATGGACTCGAACTCCTGACTCTACTGCCTCCATCTCACAAGGACTATGATTAGAAGTATGTGCCACCACATCCAGCAGGAACTCATACTTACTGGGGGCTCTTTTTGCTTTGTCGAAGCCTGCATTCATAAACTTAGACGAATGAACCTCAAGGATCCTACTAGGTTTCTTATCCTCATTTTATAGATGGAGAGGCTGAGACTCAGAAAATTGAAATTTGCTGTGTGTCGTACAACCAGTCAGTTATAGGGAAGATCTGTCTCCAGTGCCCACGGTTGTAACTCTGCAATCATAAACCACAGTAACTGTTCAGAACCTGTATCGGGCATCATTCTCCAGAGGAACAGAACCTATGGAATTAGTATAGATTAAAGGGGAATTTATTCAGTCGGCTTTCATGATGCAGTCTGGTTAGTCTGACAGTGGCTGTCAGCATATTGGCGAGGCCGTGGACATGGAAACTGCTTAGACCATGAGGCTGGATACCTCGGGAGTCCCAAGCGAAGGCTGGAGGGGTCGTGGAGATCCACTGATCTTTAGTCTTCATTGGCAGCCTGAAGAAACTGGGTTCTGATGTCAGCAAGGGAAGGTAGCAGCAGAAACAGTACCAGCAGCTGCACCAACTGGGTAGGTGAACTCATCAAGAGTAGAGGATGTCGCCAATGAGACAGGAAGGAAAAGTTCGGGACCTCCTTGCACCCAATTGTCATGAGAAGGTGCTACTCCCATTTAGAGCTGCTCTTTCCGGTTTATGTACCCTAATCAAAGAGATCCCCAGCGGCTATGTTTGCCTGCTTATCGTTGAGTTGATCCAGATCCAGTCAAGACAACTGAAACTAACCATCATAGAACCTTCGTACGAATACTTCACAAACCCCTTTCAAGCAAGTTTCTTGGACATTATGCCTCGTTGGGTAGAACACTGTGCTTTCTGAGGCTGGGTGTCATAGTTCTACACGTTTGTTTGCAGGTGGAAAGAGAAAACAGAACCCCAGGAAGCATTATAACTCTGGATTTGGCATCGTCTCTTCTGACCTGATATCTGGTTTAAAGTACACTGGGAGAGTGTAAGATTTACTCCTAACATTCTCCACCCATCCGAAACAGTTCAGTGTCTCATATTTATAGAATTCTTCTACTGAAAGACATACGCATACAGGCACAGACACGTGCTCATCTTAAATGACACTAATGGGAATGTAGCGACGCTCCCTTCCAGTCCTCAGGAATCCATATTTCATGAGTTGGAGGCATGTGGGTTGCCTGTGCATGTGAGTTTATTGGTGCATTAGTGACAAATGGCTACTTTGTACAATTGTCACCTAAAGTTCTGGCTTAAGTTATCTGCAGTCTAGTTCTATTGAAGATGAATCTGAATGGAAATGATGAGTGCAATTATGGAATTCCAGTTAGAGGCACAGGGAGGAACTGGAAAGGCCACAACAGAAAGGGCATTATCCTTGCCTTCATCTGTTTTCCTTTAGATGATCCATCCGTGGTAAATATTTCATGTGCTTTGCATATCAGTCCGAGTTCCCTCTGTGAGGTCAGGTAAATGGAATGTAAATCCCCACTGCATGTACTCCAAACAGTAAAATGGTGTTATTTGATGTTACACGGCATAAACATGCAGATTTGATTCCCCCTTTACTCATGCTGTAAAAACAAAGTTTTTAAAGTGGTTAGCCATACCTGGAAATGTAAATGCATCCGCCTAATGTAATGCCAAAGAAAAATTAAGACAAATGATACCACACGGCTGCCACAAACTGCGGCTCGTTCAAAATTCACTTTAGTTATTATGCTGTGAGTGCGGGCTCTCACCCTCCTCTGTGAGCACACAGTTTATGTTGAATGCAACATGAATCATTTTAATAGACCAAGCAAAAAGTCCCCAAAGTCGATTTTCAAATTATGAACCTTGGAACAGAATATAACAACAGCGAACAACAAATAGTTCAGACTTTCGCTCTGAGCTCTGGGTGAGCCATTAAAGATACAGGGAACACTTTTGCTCGGATGCTGCACGGTTCTTAGCCTAATGGCAGAAATAACAGAAACTGTGGCTTGCAGTGCAGCTTTTTCAGCCATCGTTCTGTTCAATTAGTTTCTCATTTGTGTAATCAAGATATTCCCAAACAGAGCATAGAGTTGTATATTGTTCAGAACTAATTGTACGTATTATAAATCCAAGAAATAATTTAAATGACTCAGTTCCAACAAGGGGGAAAATGCAACATTTTTTTTAAATAGCTAACTAAATGAAATGTTAACCCATATGGGAGACATTTCCAAAGAACTCTAACCACCCACCTGGAAAACGGGGAAGCCCCACCTTACGAAACAGTCTTCAGCAGTGGAGAGATAGCTCAGCAATTAGGACTGCTTGCTACTCTTCCAGGGGACCCAAATTCTGTTTCCAACACCCACATCATTTAGTTGCAACCTATAATACCAGCTGCAGACGATCAGAAGTCTTCTGATCTCTGAGGGCACCATCACACATGTTCTCTCTCTCTCTCTCTCTCTCTCTCTCTCACACACACACACACACACACACACACGCACGCACGCACGCACGCACACACACGCACATGCACACTCACACACACACACCTATAAAATAATATATTGCATAACTGAATGCAATAAAAAATTAAGTTGATAGAGAAGATGCCATTTTTCTCCCAGGATGCTGAAGCTGGAGTGAGCATTTATTATCAGATGACTGGAGATGGAGGGCAGAGGTCTTCAGTAGGCTTGAGCCATCACTAGCATCACCTAGTGTATCCAGCATACATCTTTGCCCTCCTTCCAGACCAGCTGGGCCAGAAGCTTGGGGCTGCAGTTAGGCCCTGGAATTAGAGTTGTAACAGACCAGACTGTGGGTGTATGATCAGTTCGATTACCTGCTTTCTGATTATGTGACACCGAGATGGGCCCAAACATTTGCATTTGTAAATGGTACTCTGATTTGGATCTAGGTGCCATTTTCCTGGCCAATGAAATGACAAGCCAACAGTTTCCCAAGTAGACTGTAGAAAGGCATGTGGAAGAGGGGACAGTATTGAAGGCTTGTGTCAGACATGAAGCCCAGCCCCTAACTTTCCCATGTGTACTTTGGAAATTTTTTTTTTTTTGGTTCCTGTTTGTACTTGTTTATTTATTTGAGAAAAGCTCTCAGATAGTCCAGGTTGGTTTCAAACATGTAGCAGAGGCTAGACTTGAGTTCCCGTTCCTCCTGTTTCTACTTGCCGAGGGCTAGGATTACATGTGTGTACCACCATGCCTGGTTCTGGACTTTAGAAGGTGAAGAGGCTACACTCCTTGTTTCTGTCTGAACACAGACCCAGTCCTGCCATGATAAAATGGCCCAGGGAGTCAAGCTCTGCCCTCCCAATCTGACTCCATGAGTTAGAGCCCCGGGACGAGAGTGGAGAAAGGCAGCTCCTGCGAGTTGTCCTCTGACACATGTCCGGCATGCATGTGCCCCCCCATCAGTAAATGTTAAAAAATAACTATTAATAGTTGGCAATTCTGGCTCTTTAAAGGGATATTTTCTGGTCTTAAATGGCAGTTTATTATTTTTTTACAACATTGTACAGTTCAAAGAAACATGTTTGGGACAGGTAACTAGATGATATGCTCCCTAATTACAAAGTATATTGAAAAAAGAACATATGTAGATTAGAACACTTATGTTGAGAGATTTTTAATGTACAACTTTAGTGTTGTAGCATAACTGAGCAGAGCATTGTACATACCCAGGATAGGACACAGAATTAGTATCTTGTATTAATTCCTTGTTAGAATGAAGAAACCAATGCTGATGTTATGATGAAGTAAAATTTTTAGCTTATATTAAAATTCACTTCTAGGGTTGTACTTCCTGTGGGATTAATACATGTATGATGCCACACCACCACTGCCATGTGTATAGCATAGTTTCACCAGTCTACAGTGTTCCCTTGGAAGTGTTCTTACCAGCGCTGACAGGACACAGTTTGTTGTACAAGCAAGAGAAACAGAGTTCAATTCCCAGAACCCATGTTTTTTTTTGGGGGGGCGGGCGTCCTATCACAGGGCTGATAATCCCAGCTCTGAGAAGGCAGAGACAGGCCAGCCAACTCATTCCAATCAGTGAGTTCCAGAACAGTGAGATAACCTCTCTCAAAACAAGATAGATGGGCACCCAGGGCACCCAGAGACAGGTGCATGCACACCCGCACACACTCCCCCCTCACACACATACTCCAACTGTCTACTTAGGCCGCCCCTTATCCGAACCATGCTCGGGAAACTAAGTATACCTGGGCTTATGGATCTCAGTGCTCAGAATGAGACAGCCTGTTTATCTGGTTGTTGTAGTAATTGCAGCAACTGAAGCCTGAAGATAGAATTACTCAGCTGTGGACCTTCCCCTTGCTTCATGTTGCGGGTCTAAGTACTGAGTTCTGTGATATCAGCAGTTAAGCGTGTGTATGTTTCCCATCTCTTTCTAGTAGGTCCTTTTTCCTTCCTCCTTTCTCTTGTTGGAGAGACCTCACAGGATACTGCACCAGATAACTCAGCAGCCATGTGGATGACAATGGCACTTTCTTCCTTTGGTTCATTTTGGAGGTTTTCTTTGTTTGTTTGTTTGTTTTCTGTTTGTTTGTGTTGCTTGGAGACAAAAATCTCTGGCTGGCCTCAGACTCACCCTGTAGCTGAGGATGCTCCTGCAGCCCGACTCTGCTTGCCTCCACCTCTCTTGCAATGGGATTATTGACGTGAACCACCACACGTGCCTCATTTGGTTCTTTTTAACATCACTTACCTCTATTCTTATTTAAAGTGATAGATCCCAAGCTATCTAGGAAGGGAGCATGGCTAATATTTTGTGTCCTGTGTTTGTATTCACGTGGCATACTACTGATGAATGTCTCCTGTGTGAACAAGAAAAGACAGTTTAATATTGTGAATTAAATCAGAGCTGCAGGAAAGTTTACTGTTTTAAAAGGCACCCAAAGTTTTACCTCTTGCCCTTTGCCCCCTACTGCTTGGGGAACAATGGAAACTAGAGACACTTGCCTCTTGGACTTCTAACCCCTAAGGGTTTGAATACTTTATACTATCTCTGTATGTATTTCAATGACGTGAGCCTGGTGTGTGTGTGTGTAGATCAGAGGATAACCTCAGACTGTCTTGACACCTTCTTTGAGGCCTGATCTCTTGTTTGCCACCTTGTACACTAGACTCCCCCATGAGCTGCCTGGGATTTTCCTGTCTCTGCCTCCTGTCTCACTGTAGGGGCTCTGCTAGGGTTGATTACACATGCCTGTACCGTCTGCTGGGATTGATTGCACATGTCCACATTCAGTCTGTGTGAGTTGGGAGTCCTGAGTTCAGCTCCTCCTCCTTGACTGCAAGCACTTTGCTCACCGAGTCCTGTCCTCGATCTCCCACCCTTTTTTTAATCCGTGGGGATGCCATTGTTGTTTTCTGCAGTCATAAAAAGATAAGCAATTATGTTGTTGTAAGACTGTCTTCTGTAGGGTTTTTTTTTTTGTTATTGTTGTTTTTGTTTTTTGCTCTTTGGGATATAACACGTCTTTATGTTAAATTGTTTTACTCTTGTTTCCTTAAAGGAGTTAAGTACATGTGAAATATTTGTACGGAAAGATAGTTTGCAATTTCCACAAATAATCAGAAGAATCTTTCATTGAGGAGAATTATTTTTAGGTGCCTATTTTCCCCATAAAATATTTTCTTAGCGTTGGAGATAGGGCAATAGGGCCTTAATCTACCATGAATTCAATTTAGAAAACAGAAATGGGTAAGGAATACAAATTATGGTCTGGTATAGTGTAAGCCAAAGACAGGACTGTGTATTTAAATCCCCCCACTTTTTATTTCCTCACCCTTTTCTTCCTCTTCACCTTTGTTCTTATTCAATTATTCATTCTTTCTGAGTTTTTTTCATTTCTTTTTCTAATAATTACAAGTGAATGTAGTTTAGAGTCAGAGTAATGGGTTTCTTTTTTAATTTTATTTTTGATTTATTACTCTGTGAGAGGGTCTTTGTGTGTGCCTGCTAGGGCATGGCCATATGTGGAGGCCAGAGGACAACCTTTGGAAGTTGGTTCTCTCCTTCCAGTGTGGGATCCAGGGGTCAACTTCAGGTTGCCAGGCTTGCAAAAGTACTTTCACCTTCTGAGCCATCTTCCTAGCCCCCAAATCCATGTATTTCTATTAAGATTTTCTATGAAAAATTAAAGTGATTCTCAATATCACCTCTATTTCTCCATTTATAACTTTAGTGGGTTCATTTGGTACTCATGGCTTTAGACACCCCCTGCTTGTTCTGTCACTCCTGGGCTGTCTGGCTTAGCATCTCATCTGTGAGCTTGCTGCCATTTTCCTGGTTCACTGTGATGCACAATTCTGTCTCAGTTTCTTTCAGGCCAGTTACATAACTATTATAAGAAGATAATTTAGTATTTGCATTACTCAGTGTGTAAATACTTCACAGCTTAGCAAGAGAGTATATTAAAATGTTTTTCCTTCGCTGTCTTTTGTTTTTGCCTGCAGTTCTATGTGTTTTATTGCCCTGTATGCTTACCTTTCAGTGTGCTGATTCACCCCCCCCCCCCAACCATCTCCTTTTTGATAGGATCTGAAGGGTGACAGCCTAAGTTTCATTTCAAAAAGCTCATGGTTTAAAACTTTGTAGATGCTCTCTCTCTGTGTGTCTCTGTCTCTGTCTCTGTCTCTCTGTCTCTCTCTCAAGCCAGAAGACATTTTTGAGCGTCATTTCTCTTTTTGTGATACAGCACGTTTCGTTGACCTAGAGCTCACCCAACAAGGTTGTCCAGCTGGCCAGTGAGCACCAGGGACCTCTTTGCCTCTCCCTCCCCAGCACTGGGATTACACACGTGTAGCACTACACCCAGCTTTCCTCTTTAACATGGCTCTGAGGATCTGACTCGGGTCCTGCTGCTTGTAGAGCATTCACTTTCCTGACTGAAGTGTCCTTCAGCCCTCAGAATGCTCTTTCCTCCACTTCCTCATTTTTAAATTCATCTTTGAAAATCTGAAGTGTGGAAATGTAGACTTTAAATGAAATTTTCCTCAGCGTTTTAAGACATCACCCTTGTGTGTTCTAGCTCTTCTTTCTTGCTTTTGGGAAATACACTGCCAGTTGAATCCTGTACTTACAGATGTGATGGTTCACGAGTGCCTAGCTCACCACTCTGAGCTATCACTTTGGCAGTGGAACTGAGGGGTTCTTCTACTAGGAACTGAGGTGAGTTCTCATGTGATCCAGAATCTTAGTACATTTCACATAGCATCAGTTTGGAGCTATAGTTTCATTTTAAACATGGAACCTGCAAGCAGGCCAGTGGTAAGAACAGTAGTTTTCCTCAAACAAAAATTTCTCTGCTGAGTATTTATACCTTTGACATCAGCCATGGCAAACCAGTAGGCCAAGGACTTGACTATCCAGTGGGACGCATCACACTCCCCTTCTCCTGTTGGCTTCACTTTGGGTGCAGAAGGGCTTCCAACCTGAGCCCAATGGGACTATGGGGAGATGCCATGATTATAGAGTAGCACCAGGATGTTGTGTGCTTCTGAGCATCGAGGGAGTGCTTTTGGGAGCATCCCAGTGTGGGTGATCTTTGTGTTCATGTGTGCACGTGCTCTTGTGTGTAGATGGCCTTCCCTTTCACTCTGGTGCTTGTTGTCTATGATGCCGAGCTGGCTGAAGGAACTAATCTATTATCCGCAGCCACATTCCTCGGTGACCGGCTTCCAGGTGCATTACATGGCATTGTCACACAGGTTCTCATTTTTCTCACCCTTCCACTTTCGTATTAATTCTCCATCCATCACTGAGGACCAGCTGTCACCAGACACCCTGTTGGGTAGGATCTGAAGATGCATAGCTCAGGTTTTCAGATTCCTTGCATCTTAATATGTAACCCACCCCCTTCTAATCTGGGTCTGGAGCTTGCATGGGGCACAAGAAATTGTGTTTAAAGGAAGTAATGCATTAAAGGGAAGGGACATGAACACGTGGCTACAGGGACTGTGCTTTAGTGAGTGGAGATAAGAATATTCACCCAACAAGGATGCTGTTGTTCGTTTATTCAGGGTATGACCCTTGGTTTCTAAAGTTCAATAGACCTGCACAGAGAAAGGAGTGGTCACCCTAGGTCTTTTGTCCTTGGGCTTCTTTAATATCGGTGTGACACTTTGGAAAGTTTCCCTTTGGTCCAGAACAATGGTGATGAGACAAAGATGGTGATGGCATCATACCTGTATGAACAGAGCATCAGAAAATGAATGCTCACATCCTTTCTTGTCTTTCTCCAGTGCCCCCCTGCCTTTCCTCTTCTGCCCACATCACCCCACGTTCTTTCCCTTGCTTCCCATTCAGAAAAATCTTCCCAGAGTTCCATCACTCGTCTTCCTCTCCTTAGACTGTGTATCATCCCAGGACAAAAGGTAGCAGTGTGCAATTGGTACGTTTAGCAGACTGGACAGAGTTCTCGGTTAGGTGCCAGGGAACTCAGCTGGTATTTATGAGAGACCAACAGTGTTTTGGTGGATGATAGCGAGCATGCTGAGCCCATGCGATGTTGGTTGTTGAATGTTTTTTTGGAACCTGGTTTGTGGTGGAACCCATTGCTGTGTCTTTCTAAAATCTGCATGTGTGGATTTCATCTCATTTATTGAGTTCAGAGAAATAGGTCCTATAATAATCTATCTTATAATGCTTATTTTCAAGTGATCTCCAGCAAGAATGATAGATTATCACACTGAACTTAGTCTCTCTGGTTTCAGTTCAGATTGACTAAGTCTGTCTCAGCACAGAAAATTCCACCTACTGGACCACTGGTAGGAATCACATTCGCCACTTGGTGTCATGAGCTGATGGAAGAGGGGCTGTCACCCCTCTGCTTCTATGCATCCAGTCCAGGGGCTGGGAAGCCCACTTGCATGCCATTGTCCCAGTCATTCTACCTCACATCACTGCTTGGAAGACCAAAACTTCTGATTTCCGTTCTACTGCTTGCTCTTATGTTTTTTATCTGGAGGAGAAAGAAGTGCTTCAGACTCTTCCCAGTCTATTGTGTTCCTGGGCAGAGCTGCTTGAGACCTGTGAAAGCGTTTATTAGGTAAACCTGGCCTCCCGGGTCACTGTGCCTATATTATGTACTGAGCCAGGGGAGCCCTGGAAAGTTACTAGCTTTTCCATGATCCAGTGTGCCCTTGTGGAACAGGTAGTTGGGATTAGTCCCCATCTCCTAAGATGTCTGTGGGAGGTCTATGGTAGGGGAGCCGAGGCTTTTCTGGCATATATCAAATCATATTGAATTAATCATGGCCATTGCTACTGTGACAATGGCCATGAGATCAGTCAACCCGTTGGAAAGCTGTTGGTGGATGTAGAAAGAGCTGATGTTGAATTCTTGGGACTTCTGCAACATTTCTAGAAGCCAATCCCTAGAGGACATTGACCTCAACTGTCAAAGGTGGACTTTGATCCCCTCTTGAGGGATTTTTAGAATTAATAAGGCCCTATGTAGGAAGAACTTTAAATGCAGTTTGTGGATGCTGAGGTCATAACTGAGTGGTATAGTTTCCACCTAGTTGCATGAAGTCCTAGGATCCATCCCCAGCAATGTTCAGCAAATAAACAGGCAGTGTGTATGTACAGAGACAGTTTCATTAATGATTTGGTTAACAGTGAATGCAGAAGGAACTATTTGGATTTTCACTTTGTTATTTTTTAAAATTGTATATTGTGTACATGTGTGTGGGCATCAGCTCTATCTATCATTGCCTATATGTGAAGAGCAGACTCACTGGTGTCGATTCTTTCGTTCTACCATGTGAGTCCTGGGAATCAAACTAGGGTTACTTGCTGGTGGGAAACTTTACCCATTGAGTCATCTTACTGACCAACCTGGATATTTTCTAAGGGGAAATTTGAGGTGTTGGATATGTGCCTGGGCTTGCCAGCTTGGCTCATTTGGTTGTATGTGCTTGATTGCAGCCTTCTGTATCTGTAAGAAACACCAACATTTAAGTCTGCAGTGTAGGAGCTGGAGAAATTGCTCAGTACTGGCTTCTATTGCAGAAGACCCGAACTTGGTCCCCAGGCCCACATGGTAGCTCATAACCACCTGTAACTCCAATTCTAGGGCATCCAGTGAAGTCCTCTGGCCTTTTCAAGCACTACATAGGAGCAAGTGCACAAACATACAAAAATAAAAACAAATAAAAATAACAAACATGCCATGTAGTGGATTTGGACAGGGGCACATGCCATGCACCCAACACTATAATCAGAGGTATTTTGGGTCATCCCATGAAAGTTTTTTTGTGTTCCATTTCACCATATCTTACAGTTCTAACAGCCACCGTAACTTTAGGAGGCTGCTGACCAGGGATCTATGTCTACTGATTGCTCCATATTTTCTCGAGTTTCATATAAAAGGACTCATATCTGTGTAATTGTGAACCTGGCTTCTTTCACTCTGTACTATGATGTAGTCCACATATGCTGTTGCAGTAGTTGGGACTCCATAAATTTCATGACTTGGTAGTTAGTATTCCGCTGAGCCGACAGACTGCATTTGTGTTTATCTCTTTCTTTGTTAGCCTACCTTTGTGTTGTTCTTAGTTTTGAACTGTTGTGACCATGTGCTGCTTTGACCAAAGTCACTATGAGAATTCATGCACGATTGTTTGTGTGGACAATGTCATCAATCCTAGCAGATTCTTTTCCTCCTTTCATGTATATGAGTATGTGGTACATGTGCCTGTGTAAATACGTATGTGTGGATGTACATATGTGTTTGGATGCCCATCCACATGTGTACAAGTGGAGACTTAAGACTGATGTTTGGAATCTTCCTCATATTCCTAGATACTCCAGCTTGTTCTCTGCAGCAAGGTCTCTCAGCTGAATCCAGAGCTCACGGATATGCCTTGTGCACCAGCCAGTTTGCTTGTATCTACAGTAGTTAGGGGTTTGTCTAATTAAATAAATGACTAATAATATAATGATATCTTTCACCTGAATATGTTTCTAGATGTATCTCTTTTATTCTGTCTGTTTTTAAGAGGAGACTAATAGCTTTTGGGGGGTGTACCACCTGCCACCCAATATGTGGTGGCCTTTAATATATTCATAGAGTTGTGGAGTCCCCAGCATCATTAAACCATATATTATTTTACTTCTGTCTTCTCAGTGAATATGTTACTCACCTGTTCCTGCCTTGCTTCCTTCTTCCTTCCACCATTAACTTTCAGTGTTCTCCATACAAAAATATGTATGTTGGCTAATCTCTGACTGGTAATTCTTTTCTCAGAAGAAAATGTGGCTTCCTGAGATTTATACCGCCAGTTTCATACAGGGTTGAGTTCTGCTCTGAGTATCTTAATCCAATCTGTTTGTCTGTATATACGTGCTTTCTGTGCCCTGAATCGACATAGTATGTCATGAAGCCAGATTGTCTCTCCAACTCCTTTCCCCAACACACACCCATCATTCCCACATCTGACATGTTCTCAAGTTGCTTAAGGGGATGATGTGTCTTGGGTGTCCTTCCCAGCACCCAGCCGGACTGGTAGACAGACATTTAGACAGATTGCTTTCTCTTTACCTTCCCTTTATCTTCTTTAGAAATTAATTGCATGACTTCTTATTACAGGTCATGTGGAATAATTCATGCAGCTACTCATGAGGCCACTTTACAGTTGCCCCAACAATTCCTGCTTATAATTTTGTAAGCACTTCTAGCCCATGGTCTTTTTCTTCTTCTTCTTATCTCTACTTAAAGCTTTTCTGGAAGGAATTCAATTTCCGCTTTCCTTAATGTTCCTTAAATGTTGTACATATCTTAAAAGTGGATTCCTCATAAAACAATATGGATTATGTTCTCATTCTGTTAACGGTGTGAAAGCCAGTCTGGAAGACAGGAATAAGACTCTCTTAAAATCAAGTACAAGTTTTAAAGGAATATAAAACTTTCTCTTTAAAAATATTCTCTTCTACTTCTACCTTCTAACCCAAAGAACTCGTCTAGTTTAATTCCACCTTGAAAATATTATTATTATTATTAATATTATTTCTGTTTGCAATGAGAGCAGAGCCAAGGCCCCTATGGTCTACCAACTCCACAGAAGCACCTTTGCTTCCATCCCATAGCTGAGTTTCTTCTCAACAAGGTGTGAGCCTGAAAGGGAATCTCACATGCTGGGACTGTGAGGAGAGGCTGATAAAGGAACTGGAACTGCAAAGTTAATGCCTGATAGGCAGACTCTGAAATGAACATAGGGCTGGAAAAGGCGGGGCAAAGCTGCAGCATGGGTCACTCTGGCTCCTGGCTACGAAGGTGCTCGTTGGGAAGGAATTAGAAGTGGCCTATGGGGCAAGAGCTAAACTAGCCTGAGAGCTGAAGTAGGCTCATTTGGGATGTGTGAGTATGTGTGAGTGTGAGTGTGTGTGTGTGTGAGCGTGCACGCATGTGCTTATGTGTGTGTAACAGAAAGTCAGAAACCAGGTGAATCCTTGACAGATTATTCTGTAGCAGAAGAGAAAGTAGAAAGCTAACTTGGTACTCATTGGATGCTGAGTTTGGAGTATTAAAGCCCAAAAGGCCATGCTAATGTACATCATGGACCATGAAACTAAGATGACAACAATACCCATTGTCTTCAGGCCCCAATAATTGGAAGTTCGGGATTAAGCTATCAGCCTGTGTGGTTTCTCCTGGGCCCCCACAGTCCCTCCGGGCTTGCAGACGAATGTTCTTCCTGTTCTCACATGGCCTTCTTTCCATGTACACAAGCTCTCTCCATCTATTTGCCCAGATTTCTCCTCCTTTGAAGAACCCTGGTTTATGTCAGCCCCTGCCCTGCACCACACAGTTTCACTTTGAACCCAGTCCTCACTTTAAAAGTTTCATCTCCAAGTTCAGTCACATTCTGAGGCTATAGTACTTGGAACTTTTCCATGTGAATTCCTGGGAGGACACGGTTCTTGCCATACCAGTTGAGGCTCTAGGAGATGTCACCTCTTGTCATCGCATGGGGTCCTATGGTCTCAGAACCTGCTGCATCCCTCAAGCTTTTCACCAGGGTATCTTGACCCGAACATCACCCCACACTGCCTGTCCTTACTCGGTGCCTTATGGTACAGAGTATTGTCATTGCCTTGCTGGATTTCCAGCTTATTTTCTGAGGACCCCGGGCTGGGATGCTGTATACTTCTTACACGTCTTTATCCTGTGTGGTGAGGAGGCCACTTGTTTGTTCCCAGCTGCTCAGCCCCAAAATAATCACACAGAAACCATATTATTTGCAGTACTGTTTAGTCAATAGCTTAAGCATATTTCTGGCTAACTCATACATCTTAATTTAACCCGTTTCTATTAATCTGTGTGTCACCATGTGGCAGTGGCTTCCCGGATAACATTCCCGTGCCTGTCTCTGGCTCCATGGCTTCTCCTTGACTCTGCCTCTTTTCTTCCAGCATTCAGTTTAGTTTTCCCTGCCTACCTCTATTCCCTGTGCAGGCCCAAGACAGTTTCTTTATTAAGTAATGATATTTACAGCATACACAGGGGAACCCCACATCAATCCTTCACAGTTTTCTAGTTACCCAACCCTCACATGCAGTTGTCCCTGGATTTGGAAGAGTGCAGGAGACACATGTGGTCAAGTTAATGCCTCTGCTGGTATGTGCAAGACAGGAAGATGGGAAATGATCTTCCTAAGTTTTAATCAAGTTGGTTTTTGATTTCTTGGGGATTAATCTGTTGCCCACAATCTCACTGCCAAGCAGTAATACACACCTGCTACCATCAGTGGTCTATTTCTCCCTAAGATGCACATGCTCATTCTAATGTCACCTATAGAAGCACTTGCCTCATTTCCAGACAGCACTGTGGGTTCTTTAGGCAGAGCTCCTAAGTACACAGTTCTTGCAGCCACTGAAAGATTCCTGGTGTACTTAATGAACCCAATCACAGGCTTTCATTCTTCCCTGCATATCTGAGTTAGGAGCTTTGCTGTTGGAGTCCAGATTCTGCTATGATCCACTGTCACGAACAAGTTCAAAGTTCAGCGTATCGGTCATGCTCTGAGAGTCTGTCTACCAGCCCCATCCTCTTTTTTGCTTTGCATTGTTTATTTGTAGTGCTGGGGATGAAGACCCAGAGCCTCCGGCGTGCTAGCCATATGCTCTGCCATTGAGCCACATCCCAGGCTGTACTTCCTTCAGTTGGTACCACTGCATGCCGGTTTGAAACTGGGCTTGGTTGAATCACTCTCACAGTTCAGATCTCAGTTCCACTTCTTACCCATTGGATAATGTTGCTTTAATGTCCTTCCCATCTAAATTTGTTTTCCAATTTAAATGAGAAAAATAGGGCTGGAAAGATAACTCAGTTGATCAAGTACCCAGAATATGTCACATGAGGACCTGGGGTTCCTATCTGGTATGTACATAAAGAATAAGGCAGTAACTCTCTCCTGTAACCGCAGCCCTGAGGAGATAGAGACAGGCTGAGCCCTAAGACTCACTAGTCAGACCACCTGGGCTGACTGGGTTTTAGTGAATGACCCAGTCTCAATATCCACCTACTGGCTTTTATGTGCACATCCATGTACACTTGTGCACGCCCACATGCTTAGACATGTATATACTCCCCCCCCGCCACACGCACCTCCTCCCCAAACACACATGGGAAAATAATTACACTATGTTCACGGAGGTTTTAGAAGAATTGGATGAGTCACGTGCTTGCAACAAGCTCCTGGTGGCATGGAAGTTCCAGCACGTGGCATCTCAGTTGTCACTCATATTAGTGGTAATGGCAGTTGGAGGAGCAGAGGAGTCACATGGTGTTTCTCTTCACTGCAGTATGGAGAAGCATTGCTAGGAGAGACTATTGCAAGGCAAGGCATTCATTCACAAGCACAAATGACTAGCTCAGCTGCAAGACGGAAGTGTCACAGGGAGATGCAATCTCTAAAATGGGTTCTGAGGTCAGATGACTCATCAGAGAACAGAACTTGGACCTTCTGACTTGCAGAAATGCCAGACTCCTTCAAGGGGATGAGTAATTCACAATCTCCTGGAATGATTTTTAGGGGCTGGGGGAAGCCCCACTAACTCTTCTAGATAGTATCTAGTGGTACATGGATGGGAAATTGTTAAAACAAAGTTGGCATGGTGTGCATACCTGTAAGCCCAGAACTTGGGAAGTGGAAGCAAGAGGATCCAGGGTTAGTGCCATTCTCAACTGCATCGTGAGTTCAAGGCTAACCTGTATGAGATCCTGTCTGAAAATAAAAAAAAAAAAGGTATCAGAAGACTTGACAGCCAGTTTTTGATAATCTGAGAATGGACCACATGATAGTGTCATAAGTCACAAGGGAGCAAGAACAATCCCACGCCAGGCTTGCTGGTTGCCATTTCTCTCGTTCACATTAACCTTCATTAGTGGTCACAAGATATGAACTAGGTCCATAGGTCTAACTATGAACTTCAGCCACTGGCAATTCAAAGTTCTCTCCTTTATGCTTTGTATAGGTCTTAAGATAGTACGTTAGGATGCTGAACTTGCTTGCTTCTGTGTAGGGAAGCCCCAACACCTTCCCAGCAGCACCCTGGAGACTGAGGCAGTGGTGGAGGTGTTGGATTCTCCACTTGCATGCTTTCCTATCATGGTCTCCAATGGTCTGGAGCGGGTGAACCAACTAGATGGCTGGCATTTTAATACATCCTTGTTAGCCAGGGAGGGTCTCTGTATCGTGGGAAAGGAGTGGAGCACTGCAAGCCACATCCTCGACTCAGACTGCTCTTACAATACAATTTTTTTTTTAATTTATGCCCTGGTAATGCTGAAGCATGCATGCATGGATAGCCCGTATATGGTGGTTCTGTTGAACTTGTCCATATTGGGTTTCATGGTCTACGTTGATGAGGACGACTGACCAGGTCTCTTCCTCAAGAGGGCACCAGATCTCATTACATGTGGTTGCTGGGAATTGAACTCAGGACCTTTGGAAGAGTAGGCAGTGTTCTTAACCGCTGAGCCATCTCTCCAGCCCTTCACAATACTATACAGAGGTTGAATTACAACCCACATAATCTTTCCTTTAAATGTCAGTCTGGGAAGGGGGAGAATAATTCTGCAGCAACAGGGAAACATGGGATAGTGCATACCTGATTTCTTGCCTCCATCTCCTAAGGGCTGGGATCGCAGGTATGCACCACTATGCCCAGTGGGTTTTAAATTATGTGAACAAGCCCATGTACAATGATACTCCAGAAGCAATAAGCAAAGTTACAGATGGGGATGTTAACTTACTGACAGAATCAAGTGAATTGAGAGAGAAACTACCAGGTATGTGAATTGTCTCGGTATGTGGATCATAAGTCTTCGAGATGCTTCGAGTTGGGCAGGAAGAATTATCTGTGAGCCTCGTAGGGCTTCAAACCAAGAGAGAGATCCAGTCAGATTATTTTTATGAATCCATCAGTTCATGTAAATCAGCCAGCATGCGTAACACTCACCTTTCTGTCCTTCTTTACCCTGCCAGTTGAGACAGGGCTAGCTAACCAATGCCTTTCTGAAGTCTTCTGCTTCGTTCGTGGGGGCGTCTAAAGATATGCAAAGACATGGAACTCTCTTCTTTTACCTCTTTTCTTTATTGGGGGGCACGTATTATGAGTATATGAAATACCAGAAATGCATTTCTCTGCCCTCCAGAATTTCAGTCTGGAGCTCATCTTTGAGGACTTAGGTAGGAATTCAAATGAATGATGTACCCGGTCCTGTTCAGAGTTCCTTCCCCCTGAGGTTCATCCTCAAGGTCATCAGCACCAGGTAATGCAGCCCAGGCTCCCATCCCCTTCCCTTTCTTTTCCCTTGCCCTTGACGCTGGTAAAGGAGTCGTCAGGATTCTCGTAAAATTCCGCAGCGATGGCGTCTTCCGCTCCCTGTATTTCCTTAAGTGAACATCTGTCTAATGGTTCACCTCCATCGCCTTACTGCTTCCCTCATGCTTTCGCTCTTTCCAGACAATAAACTTTATTTTCTTCATAAGAATTCAGTCGACGCAAGGGTATTAGGCAGCTTGTTGGCACCTTTTAATTCCTGGATGGTGTCCAGGAAGGCTCTTCACGGGAGTTCCAATGGGTTCATCTGTGACTCCGGGAAGACAATACGGCTTTGTGTTTGGGTTTTTATCAGTTACCTTCTGTTTGTAAACATCTGTTAGTGAGTGCCCACCCCTGCACCCCTACCCCTGTCAGAAATAAAAGGATTCTTCCGTTTTGACTCTTTCTGCCTAGCATAGGGAGAAGACTGTGCTTACCGATTTTCTTTTTTTTTTCCTGGTCAAGCACACAGGTATGTAACCATTGAGCTGAAACCCCTGGACTTTGCACATATTGGCAAACGACTTTCCATAGGGACCGAAGCACTTTATTTCATTAATGGCCGAGAAACCTGCTAATCCGCTCATTACTGCTGTTTAATTTTGATGCTGGTTTTTGATGATGTATTGAAAAACTGTATAAACTGCCAATTACAACTAGAAAACATTTCCATTTCTGAAGAGGCCATTATTTTTTTCATTTGCTTAGCAATGCACAGCAAGCCATCGCCCCCACCCCCTTTTTGCTTTGGATTGCATTCCCTCCTTAATCTTTCTTAGTTGTTTATTGTTATGTCCTTCCCAATAAATATTCCCATCTCGTTTTTCCACTCTTTCACTCAACTGAAGAATGCACTTGAACTACTGTATACAATTTCAGTTGGTTTTGTTATTGTTGTTGCTAATCTGTCCCTATATCCTGTTAATTTTATGATTTTCTTTCTTCATGCTTCTGTGCTTTCTTGTGTGGTTCCCTCATTAACAGCACTGCACTTTGGGCCTGATGGGATGGACCAGCAGGTAAAGGCACCTGCCATCAAGGCTGGTGGCCTGCATTTGATCTCTGGAGTTCACATCTGGAAGGAGAGCACTGACTCCCCCCTCCCCCAAGTTGCCTTCACAATTCTACACATGCACCATACCCATATTCATGTGCGTATCACACACACACACACACACACACACACACACACACACACACACACGCACTCATGCACACTTCAGAGAGCTGTGGTAAAATGCTGGATTTTCTTGTAGGTTTGGAGACCCAAGAGAGAATCTTAGTTCTGGGCAAGGACTGGCTTGCTTCTCTGGTCCACTGTGAACCTGCTTCCTTAAGGCTAATCTCCCAGGCTCTGATTGCCACAAAGACGTGAAGATGTGAGCCCTGCAGAACCACCTGGGTGGGAAGCAGTATTCTGTGTGCTGTGTGTGGTATGACTTTGGTACTTTGTGGTTAAGGTCGAGGATGGTTTCACAGTGAAGCCTACCTTTCTACGTCTTTGTGTCTGTTCTGTTTGCATGTGCCAAAACCCAACTCTAAATGTATAGGAAGGGCTTTGAATAAGTTCAAGTCAGGAGGCTCCAGGCATAGGCTCTGACTTCTCTGACTCATGATAGCCTCAATATTGAACTGTGGCGCAGAAAGTGCCTGCTGTAGACTATACCCTTGCGAAAGGAAGCACATGAGTTTTGCTGTGCTTACTATGATCAGCTTCTAAGGAAGGTTGGTTTTGGCTCATGCTCCCTGCCATAGGCAGTTATCTCTGGGTTTTGTTGCCTTGGTCTCTCCAGCATGCTTTGAGTGCACAGCAGAAAGGCCTGTGTTCATGGCATCCGGGAAGCAAAGGGTTAAGAGGAGGAGCAAGGATTTCCAATTGTTTGATGAAGGCCATGCCTCCCACAAGTGACATAATTTCCTTCTACTAGGCCCCATCTCCTAAAGGTGCTACCACCAACTGGATACCAAGCCTTTAACACCTGGCTCTGGAGAACACTTGTCAATCCCTCGCCAGAATGTCAGTTGGGTTTTATTAGTACTGGGGTAAGGCCAGTATGGAAATCACAAGTGGAGAGAGAAAGTTACATTCTTCTGGGACTCTGAGAATACCTCAGGACTTGTCTTTTCAACACACATGAGCACACATGTACACACAGCCGGAGATGGAAGAGTACCTGCCCTGAGTCCTCATGTCCTGCCATACAAGCCTGCCCCTTTCTCCAACAGCATTGGTATTTAGGCTTATTAAATCACTGTGCTTAGGAGGATGAATTCATACCATTAATTAAATTAATTAATTGAAGATTGAGGTCTTGAATCTCCATAAAACATTGTCCTGGTCAGGTTGTCTTAACTTTGATTTTGGAGATGGACTTGGGAATAATTAAAAGAAAAACATGTGGCTTGGGACACCCTTATGGAATATTTATCCCAGTTAAACCTTTCCATGTGTAGGATCCTTAATATTCACTGTAGGTTTATGGGGTCAGCAATATCAAGATCATCCATATTGTTGTCCATATTCACTTTAATTATTGATCACCTCTGTATCCAGGCATAGTATTGCATTCTTTATTACCATTGTCTGATGATTGCATTTCCCTAGCGCTCTGGCCTGGTGTGTATAATAACCCATGTTTTATCGGACCTCAGAAAGCTTAGAGAATCACCCAGTATCGGTGCAGCTGGACTGGATTAGGTGTGATGTCTGTGCCTCTGCTTTCTTACCTAAGGGGAGGACACTGGTGAGGAGACCATATATTCTTTGCAACCCATACATACTCTCAGAGGCTTGCGTGGGGGATTTGGCTTAGGCATCTGTCCAAGTAAATCTACAGGCCTCAAGTCTCTTCTTGTCTTTCTGAATATGCTTTAAATGAGATCTTTGTTAAAAAGAAACAGCCACACAGTGATGTCTCAGGTAATGCAGAATCATCTCCACACAAACATCGTCCTCTCATTCATTTAGAACTAAGCCCACTCCCTCCGACAGACAGGTACTGTTTTTTGTTTCCTTACTCAGAAGGAGCAAACATGAAATTGCTTATGTCAGCAGTAAATTAGTTCATGTATATTGCACATTAACATTCAATACTATGTTTAATCAAGTTAGAATTCTAATTTTTCTGGTTACAAAGTAATGTAGTTATTTTAATGAATTTATTAGATATTCTTGCATGTATTCAAATAAAGATGAAACAGTGCTGCACCGTCCCAGAACGTATCACTGTGAATTTTGCTCGTATGTTTCTTACCATTGAAATGACCTTCTACTCCTGCTTTGAAAGCTGTATTCCGATGGCCTTTCCACATCCCTGGCTCCTTCCTGGACTGTGCAGGCCTGTGACTGCAGGAAGCCTCCACTGTCGGCTAGCCACTTCCCTTATTGCTGGGCGCAGAGGCTCTTTTCAGCTTTTCACAGTTGTGAACGATGCTCCTGGATTTCCCACGAAGTGAGCATCCTAAGTGGGAATTATTAATTCTATGGAATGGTTGTTCTGATTTATTTTCTTTTCCCAAGAAGCCTATGAGGGTCTGCTTTCTCACACCCTCGCCAAGCTGTGTATTTATCATTTTTAATGACTGCACCTCATCCTCATTTCATTGATAAAAGAGAGCAAAGGCTAGGTGTGTCTGCCAGTTTATCCCAATATTCTTATCAACGTTAAAGATGTGTAGAACAGAAAGGCTTAACATTTTGCATGAAAAGCTTTAAACCACTCTAGCTAATTTGTTATGAACAGATTCCCAAAATTAAGAGTATTCTAATAATGAACACTGTTTGGACATTCACTTATTTTAAAGGATGGTTATGTTATTTTGATTTTTTAAATTTCTATTTTGAACTGACTTAAGAACCTTCTAGCAGTTGTAGGCCTCGAATAGACAGTTTCCCTACTTTCCCCCAAGGGTATCAGTTTTCCCTCACCATAGTGTAAGGATCAAGCCTTACACTATGGCACTCGGGTGCCACATTTTAGCCCATGTATTATTTTTAGACCAGCAGCTGGTCCAGGGTCCAGCTTCTGTATCTGCCTGGCCACCTTCCATCTCTGACAGTGCCTGCGTCTTCTTCTGGCTTTCCTGCCATTGAGAGCTTGCATTTTTTTCAGAAAAGTTTCTCGTGATTAGATTATTTGTTTGCATTATTTTGGTGGAGGCATGAATATCACAAGAGTGATGTAGTTAGTGTCTTTCTTCATGTGTCCACAGGGGACCATGGTAACTCTTGTCTCCCATGATGTTATCCTTAGTTCTTGGTTAAGGAGATGTCTTCTGAATTGCCCTGATGGAATACAGCCAAGTCTTTTCCTGATTCATCATTCAGAGGCAATGCTTTGGGACTGTGACAAGGCCCTCCTCCTAACCCTTCCATACATTGTCTGTGGATCTTTCTCCTAACCCTTCCACACTCCTCCAGTAGTGCTACCCTCTTTCTGCATTCACTAAGATTCTCCAGGGGGAGAACCACCATGTCTCCATTTATTTTCAGTAGTAAACATGCAACTTACATTCATGAGTAACAGGGAACTATTTTATTCTGTTACTTGTAATCAGGCGCTATAATTATTTATTCAGTTGCTCAAATTATTCCAGTCCAGGCTATTAGGAACCTCATGGTTAACTTCTGTAAAGGGCAGCCATTCTAATTGAGTGATTTTCCCCCTCCCTGTGTCCTTCCTGCTCCCCACCTTTATTTCTTGTGGCTAGTGATGGCTTAGAGGGGAATTCTTGGGAGCGTATTTGTCCAGATTTGTGCCTTATTTACCTCTGAATTGTTGACATAAGAAGTGAGAACACAGAAACTGTTACCAAGAGTAAACAGGGTTTCCTGGTGCTTTTAGGGAGGGCATCTGTTCTTATAGAATGGAAAGGAGTGTGGGGTGTTTCCAGGAAGTGGCCTTCAACCTAACAAGAGCACATAGAGATCTTAATCTCTCCCAGTAGGCTTAGAAACTTAATTCTCTTTCAGTAGTACTTAGAGTGCTTAGTTCTTAGTCCTGTCCCAGCAGGTGCTGAGTCATAACATAACATGGTCCAATCATCATTTTGTGTCATTGTTTCCTCCATGGCACTGAGAGGGAGATCTTCTGATCACACACACACACATACACACACACATTATAGTATACAATCTTGGCTGGCTTTGAATGTGTTTATGAATTCCTGTCAATTCTATAATCTTAAGTGCCTTGCTTTTAAAGTATGGGAAGTGTGGGAGTTTTAACTTGAGATGATTTTGCAAGAAATCTGAAGCGGAGAGTCTCTGAAGACAGAATGTTCCCTGAATTTGCTTGGCTGCTACCTTCGTGTTCTTCTGGTAACCCTCTTCAGTTTGCTATCCTTCAAGCTATTAGAAGAAATTGGGCTCTGGAGGAGATCTTCCTGCGTCCAGCAGAGCCAGACCCCTCTAGTTTATAGCGGAGAAGGTGGTACCCTGGGAGTGGGTCCTGGGAGGGCGGGAACTTGGCCAGTGACACCAGAAGAGTTGAGGCTTCTCTTGGACGAGAAGCTAGATCTACCTGCGTCAAGTCTGCCAACTTGTCATAGAGCTCACAAAAATCACCTGTCACAGGCCCCAGCCCCCAGCTGGCTGAGGAGATCAAGGCATTCTGCAGAGGACGTTCTTAATCATGAGTGTGTGCATTTCTCCCTGGTCCCAGGCCAAATCGCCCCCTCTCAATTCTGCTTTCAAGGTTGAGCTTTCCTTTAGTGTTCTTGACCTTGCCCTTCTCAGCCTGTGGATGTCGCTCTCCATCCACAGCCCTCCTTTTCCTGAACCCCGTTTGCAGCCAAGACTATAATTTTATTTTGGGTTTGGATATACTGATTACATTTTAGCTTCTGGTATATTTTCTTACCTGTCACAGCCATTAAATTTATTTTAATAGTTACTCTACCCTACTGATAGCCACTAACAGGGGAATTGGATATTGTCTATCAATTGGCCAGTCTGTGAACTAAGGCTGTATCTAATTACAAGGTATTGTATCAGTTCTGATTTATTAACCATTTACTGGGCCTGGGCGAAAGTAACATTTTTAGTAGCACTGGGTTGCCTGGATGAAGCTTCCTAAAAGGGCAGAGTGCCCGGAATATCTGATCTTACAGTTATTACTTTGTGTCATATATAATCTTGTTTTTCCCTGCAATAAATAAATCTTTGGAACTCCTGGAATAAAAAAAATAGAAAGAAAAAAAACATTTGTGGTTACAGTATAATAAAAATAAACCATTTGTCGTGACTGTAGCTGACATTTATCAGCCCGTTTGTGGGTGCTCTTTCTCTCTCTCTAATACAGAACATAATTTGTCACTTTGTAAATACATTCCAGTCTAAATCCCTGCCAGCATCTGTTAGTGTTTGAAGGATTAATGTGCTACCCTGTATATGTCTGCACGTCCAGGGAACAGCAGAGCACACGCTATGGATCTTAGGAGAGCCAGGAAATGACATTTTCTCCGTGTTTTCCTACACATGGCACTCATTTGGCCCTTCTCCTGATTTTTCTCATTCCTATCCCAGTCTGCAGTCTATGTAGGTACCTAGGATGTCGTCTCTGCCTGGATTCACAGATCTCTAACCTTCCATCGTTCTTTTCTGGTCAAACTCAGGGTGCGTTTTCACTTTGGATAAGACCCAGTGATGCTCTGAGGCCAGTTTGGCTTAGGTTCAAGTTCTTCATCTGTTCTATGAACCCCAGTTTTGTTTTTGGTTTTTTTTGTTTCTTTTTTTTTCTTGAATCTTCTCATTTACAAAATAGAGGTGTTGAATATCTTCTTCTTAAAGGAGTTATGGATGCAAAGTTGTGTGAATGTGGAGTATCCAGGTTTGCACGGGGGCAGAAGTTGAATATGGGGTTGTCACCTTAGGTCGTTGTCACCGTGTATGAAATTGCAAGTGTTCTTTGCAGGATTTCAATGCTCTAAGTATCATGCTTCTGTTTGTCTTTTATTTTCATCATTTCCTGTTAGTGGGTTTTATATTTGCCCAGAAATATTTACCTCCCTGTGAATTGGGTGCATTCCTACTTCAGCCTGTAAAAACCTGTAGTTCCAAGGATGGACTGGAGCTCAGTGGTGGAGCTTTCATCTAGTGTGTGCTAAGCCCTGTGTCTGATCCCCAGTGCTGAAAAGAAAGGGGCAAAACAACAACAGCAGCAAAAACTAACCTGGCGTGGAGGGTCCTGTGGTTTCCAAGTAGGCTTGATTCATGGAATCGGAGCAGGACTGAGGGGTTTCCTTACACCCCCCTCACCAATGACAAAGAAATTCTCTGTTTTGCTGCAAGGTTCAAATTTTCTATAACCACTGCTTGTCATGAGTTCCCTCAAGGAGAGTGTGGCCAATAATGCATAGATTCTTTTTTCTGTTTTTAGATTTGTTTATTTTATTTTATCTAATGTATATAAATGTTTTACTTTCTGTATTTACATGCACCACATGAATGCCTGGTACCCATGCAAGCCAGAAAGGACATCAAATTCCCAGGAACTGAAGTTACAGATGGTTGTGAGCCACCGTGTGGGTGCTGCAAACTAAACCTTGGTTCTCTGCAAGAGCAGCCGGTGCTCTGACCCACTGGGCCATCTCTCCAGTCACCAAGTAATCCACACCTTCTGAAGTGACTCTAGGCTGTCAACTGTTTCTTACCCACTGATTGCAATTTAGATCTAATGAAATACAAAAAGAACACTGAAGGGGGCCGGAGAGATGATTCAGTGGTTAAGAGCACTGGCTTCTCTTCCACAGGACCTGGGTTTCAACTCCCAGCACCCACATGGCAGCTCGTAGCTGTCTGTAACTCCAGTTCCAGGGGATCTGGCACCCTCACACAGGCATACATGCAGGAAAAACACCAATGCATATAAAAATAAATAATCTTAAGAAAATATATGTGTGTGCATGTGTGCGTGCACACATGCACAAACACACTGCCAGGGCAACCCGATGGGGCTGGCTCTTTTCTTTGGTTTTCCTTAGGTACCAAGTGCACCAGGCCTCACTTTAAGGTGGACAGCTCAGGGCTACCCTGTCACTCTAAGAGCGGGGATGCTCTTCTTCCTATGGAACATATGT
Source organism: Myodes glareolus (assembly GCF_982192425.1). Taxonomy (NCBI): domain Eukaryota; kingdom Metazoa; phylum Chordata; class Mammalia; order Rodentia; family Cricetidae; genus Myodes; species Myodes glareolus. Next base: position 44,045,424 of record NC_142047.1, read on the forward strand.
CTCATCCAGTCAAGGGGAGAGGAAAGAGGCTGCTTATAAATATTGAAGAGGTTGTGAGTGTGTGCACCCGTGCATGCCACTCTGAAGTGGCTTCTAATGGACATTTATAAGGTAGTGTCCCCCCACATCCCTTCCCTGTGCTAATGCTGTCTTCAATGCTCTTCAGAAAACATGCAGTCTGTAACAGGCTTTTAACAGAATCCTGCAACATGATTCATTCATCCCATTTGTCTGCGGGAGATGAGACTACAGAACAGGGTTCTGTGTCCAGCCTGTGCCGACATTTTTCCTACGCTGCACAAAGGCTCAATCCTTTCCCTGTACCAAGCCTCCTGTCTTTGCTGGTGCCCCAGATGACTTTCCCCCAGCACCAGTGTGGTCTTGGTTTCTCCATGCAGCCCTTGCTAGGTGGTTTGACAAGTCTGAGAAACCCAGCTTAACCCACCTCTGCTCCCTTCTCTTCCCTCCCCTCCTTTGCTCAGCATTTCTCAGCCCCTCTCATTGTCTGTCTCCCTTTCCCCTCCACCCCTACCCTTCCTTACTTCCATTCTTCCCCTATCTTGTCTTTGTAGTAAAAATATTTCACTTACCCCATCCAGGCTGTAGAAGAGCATTTATGTAGGGAGGTGACAGTTCTAGTTGACCTCAGTTCAGAGCTCTGTGTAGCACAGCATTCTGCGCAGTTTACACGATAATGTCAGTAAGTTTCAAAACGATTGAAAACTGCTGCACTGAAAAAATTGAAGCTCCAAAATTGCATATTTAAAATGTATTTTATATGTGAAGTGGGGTGGGGGGGATAAAGAGCAGGCAACATTGCCCCTGATCAACATACTAGGAGATCTACTCCAGAGGGCACAAAGATGAATGGGATCCATGAACTTGAGAATGAAGTGCTAGAAGCAGGTGGTAGACTAGGGGTTATTAGCAGGCTTGGCACCCGCCACAGGAGAGGGCAGCTGGCCTCCCACCTGAACGAAGGCACCAAATTTTGAGTTAATGTCTGGACAGAGCTCAAAGAGGTGGACATTATCTATCCATTATGAGTCATTTACTCAGAGGGGTCACTCTCAGAGGGAGGACTGGTGGCCTGATTCAGAAATCCAGTTAAAAGTAGCTCATGAAAATAAAGGAGATGTTGCTTACTGAACAGCCGGGTATGATGGCCTTTAACATCAGAGTGCTAGATGTATACAGAACAGGTGGCCACAAAAAAACCCTTTGCAACTCCCATTGAGTTACTTCATATTAATTCAGCTCACCTCATTGTCAGTTAGAAGATAATATCATCACTTTGTTGCATCTTCCAGGGCTTTCTGTGAAAGGGTAACTGAGTTTCAGGTCAAGTCTGTGAATGGTTGGTTCTGAGTAACAGTTGGCTACTGTCCTTAACAGTTGTTACTTTAGTGAATGCCAAGTTCAAATGAACTTTACTTGGGGGCAGGAAAGAAGAAGGGAAGGGCTTGCAGAAATGGTACCCTTGTGATTTCACCTGTGTCTACAGTGTTTATTTTAAATTTTTAAATGACTTATTTGATGTTTCTTCTGCTCTAACTGAAAACAACTCTATAATTCTTAGGATACAATTGTATCCTTATCATTCTTTATCTTTGCATGTGTATTATGGAACAAACACTTACATTTCTTTTTTTTGAACTGTCAGATTACTTTCTTTTTCTGAAATTAAGGAAATTATTGTTTGCAATTATGTATACACGTGTGAAGGTATGTGCCCATGAATCCAGGTGCTGAGAGGATCCCAAGCAGATGCCCTGGAGTTGGAGTTGGAGGTGGCTGTGAGCCACCAGGTGGGTGCTGGGAAGTGAACACAGGTTCTCTTTAGGAGCGCTTGCTGCCCTGGTGATAACTATGGCAGCCCAGCAAGCGCTCTGAGACGCTGAGCCGGGTCTCCAGACCTGGTCGCCTCTGAACTCAATTCTGTTCTTTGTCTTCTGCAGTGAGTTTAAGGCTTTCAAGGGTCTTGTGGCTGTGTGTGTGTGTTACTGCTGTTGTGCATTCTTGACTGACCTTTTACAGATTTTATCTCTCTCTCTCTCTCTCTCTCTCTCTCTCTCTCTCTCTCTCTCTCTTTCTCTCTCTCTCCTCCCCCGTTGCTCTCTGTTCTTTTTATTTTCTGTTTTTAATTCTCCAAGTGATAAACCTACTGCTAAAGAGTCAACGTTTCTGACTTTGCATTGACATTTTGAGACCGTCTCCTGCAGTCTATGTCTTTCTCAAAGTCACTATGTAGCTGAGAACAACCTTGACATCTGGTCCTCCTGCCTCTCCCTCTGGAGTGCCTGTATCACAAACATGCATCGCTACACCGGCCTCCTTTGTTTTTTAGATGAATTTTTGTTTCTAAGGTATCAGGAATTGAACCCATGGCCTTGAGCATGCTGGGTAAACACTTTCTCATCCAGCTACATCTCCAGTCTAAAATGGTGAGCATTTTCAAAAGTGCTGTCTCCCTCCCACAGTTGGTAGTATTTAGAAGTCTGCTCACTCTCTGAACCTCTTGTCTCGCTTTCCTCTGTCCCTCACTGTTACATCAGGTTTTGTAACTGTTATTCACACAAGTGTTCACACTATCGTAGTTATCAGATCATGCGACCTCATCTTTCCTACATCTGGCTGCTCTGTCCTGAGTGAAACGGTCAGCATTTGGAACTCATCTCGCCATTGCCCAGTGCTCTGTGACATTTACTTGCAGGTTTTGACACTGCTGGGCTAAGAGGTTCTTCCTCTGCTTCTGTCTCCTTGCTTTACACCCTCCACCAGGGGGATGCCATCTCTACCTTGTCTTCCCTCCCCACCACCACATCATGGCAAGAACATGTGGCCTGTGTACCAGAGGTGCTGTGAATATGTTGACATTGCCTTTGTCATCTGGTTAACCATGGTTAACCATGTAATTGAGAAGTGTGAGCATTTAAGGCCTCGTGGCTGTTTTGCATCAGGCTTGTGAACTGTTTGGTCTCCGGGTTCTATTTTATTTACTTTATCTTTCCAACTCTAGTGCGAATTGTTAAAACCTTTGTTAAAACCTTCAAAGACTGTGAAATGGCACTATGGTTTCAGGCTATGTGCTCGACACAGACACAGGCAAGTTCGTGACTTTCCTTGCCTAATTGTTTCCTTGCCTAATTGTTTCTGTCTTTGCATACTGTCCCTTTTAATCTCTAGCGACTTTGTTTTTGCTTAAAGTTTTGCTTTTGTGTGATATTGCTCGATTAGCTGTTTGGGTTTTAAAAGTTTGCTAGTATTTTTCCTTTGACCTCTTTATTTTCAGCCTTTTGGTATTTGTTTTATTTGTGTATTTTCGTTAGGTGATGCTAGTTGCCAGAACAAATGTTTTCCAGTGTCTTTGCTTATTAGAGTGCAGGGGTTTGAACCCAGTGCCTAACACATTTCAGGGAAGCCTCCTCCAAGCTCAGTGGTAATTCAGGCAAGTTTTGATATTTTGATAGTTTTGTACACTGTTCATTTCCTTATAACTTATGAAACAGTATTGGCTGAATTCCCGTTGGCTGGAGGCAGGTAGCAAGTACTGGGAATGTGTGTACTCAGGTTTTGAGGGTCTCGAAGAAACACACCCCACTTAGTGATATTCTGCTCACTCGTTCTACGTTTGCTGCTGTGCTCAGTCTTGAGGGCACCTGGGTATTAAACTGAGTACCCTGGAAATGAGACACGGGGATCTGGGGGTCGCTGCCTTCACATCTGGGACGGACTTTCTGATTCCTTCCTCCCACAGAAAAGGTATCTTCAGCCTTTTCCCCAAAGAAAGAGTAGTCTCCCAGTCTGATTCCGATAACTCAGTTCTATGGAAGGGCTAGGGTCTTCTTCATGCCCACATGTGGCTCTTGTGAAATTAAAAACCACTCCCACCCTCACTCCTTCCTTGAGCAACAGAAGTGGAATAAAGGCAGACTATTAGCACGACTGGTTTCTATTTCGGAAACAGGAGGCGATACCCTGCCCAGTGGCAGTGTATGGTGGAACCCTGCTTGGCGGGTGCAGGACCCACAACAGGAGAAGCTTGTGCCCCCTCACCAGGAATGTCTTGGGGGGTCATTCTCCCTGACCCCATCAGAACCGGGTCTTGAAAAACGTGCTCTCCTAGGCCTGTCACAGTTACCAGAGCCATGTCCTGCCTGGAACACCTGTCAGTTACCAGAGCCGTATCCTGCCTGGAACACCTGTCAGTTACCAGAGTCATATCCTGCCTGGAACAGACTTAGGGTTTGGAGGCTTTTATGGACTTTTAATGCAGGACTAACTTTGTAAAACTAAGTACAATTATCTATTAATATAAAGAGGTCAGGTCTGTTTGTTCCTAGTTAGTTTGTGTGTAGTGTCCATCACTACCCCCAAGTCTTTCCAAGGCTTTTGGGTTGCTTTTTTTTCCCCTAATTTTCTCCCCATCTTCCCTTCTTTTCTCCTGCTTTCTCGTTTTCTCTTCAACATTATCTACAGTGAGGCTTTATGGATTAACAGACTTAGTTTGAAAAGCAGCATCATTAGCTTGATCTATGCTACTGGGCTGGATCATTTGAATTAACTCCAGACACATAATGGGCAACTGTCTCTCAAAGATGCTTCCTGGCTTATTCCTGCTGTTTGGCTCCTGATTCTGTTGGCTTTCAACTCTGCAGCCCCTGCCTTTCATTTCTGCTTGCAAGCTGGATACCCCAGCTTGTCCCAGCACATCTCTTTGCTGATGTCAGGGTGGAGCCAATGCACAGGGACCTTCTGGATGTTGCCTAGAACATAGACGCTGGAGAACTTTGACCAAGCTATGACAGAGAATGTCAGAGTTTGTCCAGGCACCCCTCCGCTCTATGTCGCAGATCCGCCTGCGTGTGTCTGTATACCAATTGACAGATACCTTTTGTCCATTGGTGAGCCTGGGATCTGTGTTGCTAGTGTCCATTGGTGAGCCTGGGATCTGTACAGCTAGTGCCCATTGGTGAGCCTGGGATCTGTACAGCTAGTGTCCATTGGTGAGCCTGGGATCTGTACAGCTAGTGGCTCTGCTGTTTCCTAGGAGCTCATAGCACTCTAGTTCATTGTACAGTGGGAGAAAGGTGTCTCGAGAAAGTCAGTCCATGTGAGGGATAGGTCACGTTGTGCTCTTAGTGGGAACCTAGTTGTCTCGCTTTCATGTACGGCTGGCTGAGCCTGCTGTGCCCGTCCCGCCTCCCTCTTCACACCAGTTCCCCACTGTGAAGAGGAGACCTCTTCTGGGGCTCACCTGACTCTCTGCAAGTGACGTGTATTTTGAATAAAATGTAAAACTGAGGTCAAAATGGTACTCTGTTGCTTTCTGCCTTATCGTGTGTGAATTGAAATCCACCATAGTTCTTGTGACTCCTGACACGCTTGTCCTTATTTCTTCTCCATGAAGTCTTTTTTCTTTATTATTCTTACTTGAATATGTTTGTGAATAATTACCTGCATGTTTTGTTGATAAAGAAGGAAAAGACTTTCCTGTTACTCTTGGAATTTTAATATAAGTATCTTAATCTTCTTTTACACTATACAAAGTCATTTGATGGCTCCATCATTCTAATAAAATAAGTCTGTACCTGGTAACTTAACAGTTAAATGAAAATTCTCTCCATAAGCAAATCCCCCCTTTTCATGTTGTTTCTCTTCCTTATCCATCTTATTTTTAAGTGTAATTTATTTGATCTCATTGCTGATTTAAAAGATGTACAAAATTTGATGATAGCTTGACCACGAACTCTCCTTTTGCATGTGTGTTGTTTTAAGCCCTCGAGTCCCCTGTCTTTGTGAGTGCATTGGTGGGAGCCTTTAAAAGGTTGCTGGGGAGATTCAATTCTAAACAGGAAACCTTATGTCTTTCTGGAGCCTGTTTTTTAATCTCTCCTAGTTTATCCTTTGGAGACTCTGACTTGCTTCTGCAGAAACTCTGCACGATTTCTCCCTTTGGATAGACCATAAATTAAAAATAACTGCTGTGGCCGCTCCACAAGCGTGATGATACTGTTCCATGTTTACGCCACACTCTGCATGCCGAGCTCATATTAATCATTGTGCAGGGTGGCCAACTTCTGAGATGCCGGCACTTCGCCAGCCAGCCTGCCTGAAGCACTCAGAGGAGAGGCCTGATTATCAAATGGCTGTGGGAAGTGGTTACAGCCAATATTATCAGCTACCTTTTTAGTTCTACCTCTAATGCCATCCCATCCCTGTGGCCGTATTATATATTCATTCATTCACTAATTCATTCATTCATTCATTCAGTCTCTAAAGTAAAGCCTGTCCCATGCCACTGATAGTGCATTAAACATTCTAGGTAGAGATATAAACTGTGCCTTTCAATTTATTATCAGTGTCATCATGAGCTATTGGCTGTTTGGGTTTCTCTCAGAGCCCCTCCTGCAGCGTTTGTAGGGATGGACATTGCTATTACCTCTTTGGAGGACACCCAACAAAAACCTATCAAAATTGAAGATGTGGCTACCCTATGACCCACTGCTTCTACTCCAAAGATTGCCTGGGGTGAGCAGGGTTACCTATTGCTAAGTCTGTCTATTATAGCATTGCTTTCAGTGGAAGAAATGAGAAACAATACCACAGTAGTCTCCACAAATGCAGGAACAAGGTACTCTCCATATGTTTATCACTCGTGATTATCAAGGTACTTTACAAACACGCCACACAATGAAGTCCTCACAGTTGACTCCCCAGAGGAGTTCTGAAATTTGTCTTTTTATGGAGATGTAAGGTAAGACATGGAGAATTTAATTTAAAAATTCACAAGCCAAAGGGATTGTCCATGCACTAATGTGACCTGAGTTCATATCTCTAGCACCCTCACAAAAAACGAGAGAGAGAGAGAGAGAGAGAGAGAGAGAGAGAGAGAGAGAGAGAGAGTTGAGCATGAATGGTGATATGCCAGGGCTGGCAAGGAAGGAGTGAAGATATGTGGGGCCCTGGAGCTTGGCAAGAAACCTGGTATAGACTTCTTTCATACAAGTGCACGAGCGCGCGCGCGCGCACACACACACACACACACACACACACACACACACACACACGGGTGGTGGTACACATACAAGTTTCTTAAACTGTTAAGTATGGACTCAGCATTCTTATTATATGTTGAACACATGGCTTTGGTCAGACATGTTCATTTACGTATTAATTGAGAAAAGCCAAGTTGTGGAGCAGTGTCTTGCCTTCAACCCTTCAGTAGTTAGGAAAGTCACGCGGTACCTTTATATGTGCAGAGAACCTTCTTCTGGTAGTGTTTGAGACAGGCAGCTACTACACTCTTTGTGGTGCAGTGGTACTTGGGACTTTTGCATTACATGTCCTTATTGATGAGCTACCTTTGTAACCCCCTAGAGGCATATCTAAGCAGCTGAAGACTATTAAGGCGAGTGCAGAGTCCTCTCACCAAACCCACACTGAACCTTGATGCTGCTGACACTTGGACCTTCTTTGCCATGGGAGGTCAACTTGTGCATTTTGGGATGCTTGCAGCATCCCGGATGCTATCCCTAGGGACCAGTACACCTCTCTAACAAATTGTGACAACTAAAAATGCCCACGGACATTTTGGATGATCACAGGGCATAGGTCGATCCCTGGTCAAGAGTTGTAGGTACATCACTATCTGGGTCTCCTCGTTCCAGTGGCTGAAAGGAAGATTTTTCCTCCATTTCAGGATCTTCTGACCTTGAACGTTCTTCAGGAACATAGAAAATTGTCCAAACCAGAGCAAACAAGTCTTGTTTGTCTTCTCTCCATTCAGCTTCCTCATGGTTGGCCTGCCATTGGATAGCTGCTGGGCCCCAGAGCTCTGTCTGGGGCTGCGCACCTCTTTCTGCACGGAGCCTGGGGTGGGGGCACTGGTCTTTAGCCCTTTTATCAGCAGTTTTCTCAAGGTAGGAGGTTCAGATGCTTAACAACTTTCATTAAGAACTCAGCTATTAAGTATGCAAAATATATAGACCATTCCTGTTGAGAAAGTAATTATACAGTAAATTAGCCGAATGTCCAGTGTGCTGGCTTTTAAGCCCATCTTTGATGTTCCCAGTACTTACAGAAGATATAGGGCATGTTTATTAAGACTCTTCAACTGTGTATAAAGCGAGAGCAGTCCAAAGTAATGGTGTCTGCTGAAGGAGTCTTTATCATATGAATTTACCTTCAGTCATCCATTATTTATTTCAGCTATTTTATATGCCATTATAATAAATATTATGACAGAGAAAGCTTTTACGCTTCAACTCATTGTACGACTCTGTACTTGCCTGCAATCCTTCAGGAATGTAACCATGTTTTACCTATAGTTAACGTAAATCATCACTCACATTAGAATGAAAAATTCACCGTGGGGGAAGGAAAAAAACAAGGCTCTTTCTTCAACAGCGAAGCGTAAATGCACCCTCGTGTTGCCTGCCAAACTCCTCAAGCCGCTCACTGCCCTGCCTTAAACTGTTTCTGAGCTGCAAAGTGAACACATCGAAGAGAGGGAAACTGGAAGGTTTCGCAACATTTTCATTCTCTTGTTAGTTTCTGGCAAGATAAGCGTTTCTTAAAATCCAGAGTGCAGACTATTGCCAGTTACTATCTAAGCATTTTTAATAGTTTTGCTTGCGCACAACTCATAATTCATATACCAAATTAAATATAATGCTCGTCTGTATAATTTCTCCTTTGATAGCTTTGTAGTTATCTATAGGTATTGATACAGTTTTTTTTTTAAAAAATAAATTGAGTTCCAGTAACACAAAGTGAAATGTTTTGGCCCGTACACAAGGAAGAAAGGGTTGTCATGATTTTCTCATTAAGGATGTTTGTGTATTTTGGCAGGAGGATGTGTGGGTGTTTATGGGGAGGCTGGACGTGAGGACTGATTGTGATGGTTGACTTCAAGGTTAGAAATGACACATTTAGCCCCTGTCCTTCAAGGTTTAAGAAAAATCCAGGGTTCTGCCAAGAATCATTTTGGTTTAATTCCCAGATTCAAAGTGTACAATCGTTATGAGAGCATTGACCCCCACTAGAGCATTTTCGTATTAGAAGCAAAACAGACTGCTTGCCTGTAATGATGAACTGGGGAGGCTGAGGTAGGGATCATACTTTTTTACTTTTATGTTTTATTTTACATCCCAGCCGCATTTTTCCCTTCCCCTCCCTCCTAGTCCCTCCCCTTACTCCCATCTGTTCCCACTCCCCAATCCGCTCCTACATTTCTGTTTAGGAATGGGCAGGCCTCCCATGGATATCAACAAAACATGGCATATCAAGTTGAAGTAAGACTAAGGACCTCCCCATGTATTAGACGAAGAGGGGAAAGGTTTGTAGGAGCCAGGGGGGTTAGGGACACCACAAGAAGACCCACAGAATTAACTAGCCTGGGATAACAGAGACTGAACTGACAACCAGGGAGCCTACGTGGGACTGGCCTACGCTCTCTGCACACATATTGCAGTTGTGCGACTTGGTCCTCTTATGGGGTTCCTAACAATGGAAGTAGGCTGTCTCTGACTCTTTGGCTGGCTTTTGGGGGAATCATACTTTTAAGGTAAGTAGGTTCCATGTAGCAAGACCCTGTCTCAAATGACCAGGACACTTGGGAAAGCACATGGTATATAAACTAGTTAAAATGCATAGGGGCTGGAGAGATGGCTCAGTGGTTCAGAGCACTGGCTGTTCTTCCAGCACTGGGTTCAATTCCCAGCACCCACATGGCAGCTCACAACTTCCTGTAACTCCAGTTCCAAGGGTTCCAACACCCCTAAACAGGCAAATCAACGTATATGAAATAAAAAAATAAGAATAAAAGAAATAAAAATGCATAGGGGCAGGAAAGAGATCTTACATACTTCCTTTCCTGGTTGTTCTATGAGACGGTGCATTCACTGGTGTCTATTTTTTGCTTTTAAGCCTGTCTTAGGTTGATTCCCCACCAAGATTGCTCCTGATGCGGACCTGGGCTCACCCACCTGAGAGCTCTAAACATCACAAGTCAATTCTAGCTTCTTTTTCCTCCCCCATGTCCCTGCAAAGAGACTGCCATTCTTTGTCACCATTAACATCCCATAAATGATACTGGAAAAAATTAGAATTCCGAAGTCCCATGTAGGATATCAATGAATTATTAAAGTGGTTTGGTTTGCCTATTGTAGTTCTCTGAATAATGTCCCGTCAATAATATGCTCAGCACCGGTGTCCCTTGCCATTGTAAATGTGACAAGTCCTATTTCAGGTCGCAGAACATAAAACCAGGACTGAGAGACTGTAAAGAAGGACGAGAGCCATCAGCAGAATGCAATTAAGGCCCATTGGATTAGAATTTGCAAGATGCCATTAGCAATAAGCTCTGAATGTAGATTATAGCTTTGCTTACAAGGTTTGGTTTCTTTTTTTTCTTCCAGAGATAACGCTTCTCTTGTAAATTCTAAGTGTGTAAAATAAATATGATATAAAGTAGACTCAAATGAGAATATATGGATGTGGTTAATTTCTTGGTAGCTTCTTCAAGCTGTGAGCTGGAGAATATGAAGCAGGGCCAGATCACAGTGCGGCGTGTGGCTTCCCCAAATCTTGATTGTCATCTGCCCTCTCCTGCAGTGCCTCCTTGAAGTTCTCCAGTCTTTGTTTTCTCATCTGTATAAACGGTGCAAATTAATAATGTACTTCATGGAAATGGTAAAATGTATCAGAGCTGCTTGTTACTGTTGCTGCAAGCTGGCATATCTACCACTTAACCCAAGTGGTTTTTTTTACACTAGTTTCTTTACATGAGTGCTTTCTTGCATTCGTTTCTTTATATGAGTGCTTCTTTATATGATTGTTTCTTTGCACTAGTCTCTTTGCGCAAGTGTTTCTTGGCACGTTTCTTTACATGAGTGTTTCTTTTACACAGATCCAAAACAAACACTTTGTGTTTGTATAGGATAGGGGTGGACAGAACCACCAACTGTGCTCTACCTCCAAGAAAGATTACATAGTTACTAATTCCTACTTGTCTTAGTTAGGTTTTCTATTGCTGTGACAGGACATGGAGTCCATGGCAACTCATGGAAAAGAAGCATTTAATTGGGGCTGGCTTACAGCTTCATAGGTTTAGTTCATTATTTTCATGGGGCAGTGGGGGGCATGGCAGCACGCAGGCAGACAGTGGTAGTGAGAGTTCTAAATCTGGATCTGAAGGCAGCAGGAAAAGAGACCCCACCCCCAAACCTGGCTTGAACATTTGAAACCGCAAAGCCTGTCTTCACCGATTTCTCCAACAAGGCCATGCCTACTCCAGCAAAGCCACACCCCCAGTAATGCCACGTCAGTCTTTGGGGTCCGTTTTCATTCAAACCACCGTACTACTAAACACTTAAGTGTTGCCTCTGCAGTTGTCTGCAATAGAGGATTTTCTGGGCATATATTCAGAGACCCAGCTCCATGAGACCACCCAGTGCTTCTGGGTTTCCAAGTCCTTTTTCTTCCATCATCAGTTGTACTTCTTTTTAGTTTTATTTTTAAAAATACATGTTTGTGTGTTTGTGAGCTTATGCAGGGTTGTCAGCACAGGTGTGAAGGTCAGGACAGTGGGAATCAGTTCTCTCCTTCCATCGAGGAGGTTCTGGGCATCGAACTTAGGTCATCAGGCTTGGCAGCAGGCAGCATCTCTCTGTACTCCGCTTTTTAATTCTTAACACGATTATAGTTTTAACAGGTCATAAGAATGAAGAGCTTCTGTCTCCTGCCATTTGACAAGTTGAATGCGTGGGCCATGATGTGACCCAGACGCTCCTCTGGTCCATCCGAGTGGGGAACACAGAGCCTATGAAATATAGAGATAGGGTGCAGCCTGCTCACCTTAGTATGTTCCTTCCCAACCCACCCCGCCAGGGTTGGCTACTGCATCAGCTATTGTGTGCTCTCACTGTAAGAGAAATGAGGTGGTGGGGGAAATGACAAGCAAGGGCCAAAAGCAAACAAAAGAAAAAAAGAGAACCTCATCCATGTTCTTTTGGGTATTTTGCAGGCAACTGATAGCTGATAGCCACGCAATGACTTATCTTTTTTAGTAGGTTTGATCATGATATGTTTCCTTATTTATTTATTTTTTTGAGGTGGGGTTTCGCTATGTAGTCCAGGCTGGTGTCCAGCCCATGAGAAGCTTCCTACCTCGGCCGCCCGAGTGTGGGCATGATAAGATAAGCCTCTGTGCCCCGTTTGCTGCAATCACTTACATTTCATTTCCTGAGGTTTTGTTTTACAGAACATTATCTTGGTTTTTGTCTGCCTCTGTGGCTAAGCAGAGTGTGCGTGTGAGGGTTTTTCTCTGACTTGCTGCAATGAAGAGAGGTACAGGACTGGGAGGGAAATAGTTGAGCCTCGGAGGCGGTGGTAGTTAAAGGGTGATCGGAGGGAAGAATGGGACGAACGCTGTCATCCCCCGGTGGCACCGTGAGTCGACAGTATGCTGCCCTGTCTATTGGGCGATACAGGGCTTGGCCTCAGTTGCTGGGAGAGAGACCAGGAACGGCAGAGGACCAGAGGAGAGGTGGGCTGTGTGGACTCTGTCGACTGTGGGGGTGAAGGGGAGGAAGACCAGCGCTAAGTGTGGACTGTGTGGTCCTTCCAGTTGCTATCAGGATCAAGTCGCAGACTTCAGCTTCTCCATACGTGTGAATAGATGATTGTGGGCTACACAGGTACACCAGGGCCTGGGCTCCTGGGCAGCCTTCTGAGACTGCTGAAGCAGGCCAGTGAGGACCATTCCTGCAGTGAGGAGTGAGGCCACTCCCTGCACATCCTGGGGGATGGGAGGGCAGTGCTCAGTTACTGTGGTGACGTGCATTCACAGACTGTTTTTCAGGGTCTAATCCCACTTTCCAGCCTCAGTTCCCAATAAACGGCAACTGTTACTCCCATTTTACAGAGAGAACACTGAGCGCCTCAGGGGAATTAATTTTCCCAGCCAGTGAGTGCCGGGACGTACTATGACAAGGCATTCTGACTTGATCCATAGTGTAATTGAAATTTTTACCGTTGAGCCTGGAAAGGCAGGATGACGTGGCTTAAGGGATGTGGTGGGCTTCCCCCACTGTCCTGAGATCACACATCCCCCTTCACAGAGGTACTCTTGAAGCCTTCCCCAAGATAGTTATGGGAGTTAAGATTAGTAAGAGGGATCTGCCATCACTATAATGCTATGGATTGTTATCAAAAAACAGTGAGCATTGTGTTTGAGCCTTCAAATTCATAATGATGGTAGTATTTTCTGATGGCCTCGAGGCTTATATGTGTGGTAGGCATTTTTTCTAGTCTCAAGAGGTGAGGACTGTTTACACGTTCTCGAGTAAAAGCAGCTGAGGCCCGGCGCTCCCCTGAGCCATGTTGTCAGTGCTGTGGTCCCACTGAGCTGTGGATCCAGGTCAGCTTGGCTCTGGCTGCTCTGTTGAAAGTGACATCATCTCTCCACTTTGCTATCTAAATACCTCATGCTGTTCTCCATCTGGTCCCTCTGGTTTTAGGCAGACTCTCATCTGAATCACACTTAGCCGATATATACTCATGAAATGCTAGAGATCAGTGTGGCATAGCCGCCACCAGCAACCCATTTGTTTCTGCACGGAGAGACTCATGGAGCCCAGAGGCGGCTTGTTTCCCAAAGGCTTGTGTGTCTGTCCACTCTGACAACAGCAAGTTGTGCCTTAATCCCAGAGAAACAGGAGAGGAGGACATGGGGTCTTGAATGATCTCCCTGGTTGAGCCCCAAGTGTTGGGACAAGTAGACTTCCTAGTTCCTTAGATGTTTCCATCATGAATGGGATGACACCTAGGGTGTTCGTTTTAACATGGTGGCTAGGAGCACCTGGAGATATCATTTACAATAAATTAACTTTTCTAGTGGCCTCAGATAGTAAACTTGCATACTGGTTTGATGACCAGATATAGTGAGAATTTCGGGAAGTGAGGCATTTTATGGCATTTCAAGGTTGAATATTCTCAGACCGGAGTTTTCTGTTAACCAAAGGCAGATGAGCAGCATATACGTAAGTAGGGAACTTACAAAGACTTCTTTCCTTCCCTCCCCTCCCCTCCCCTCCCCTTCCCTCCCCTTCCCTCCCCTCCCCCCTCCCCTCCCCTCCCCTTCCCTTCCCTTTCCCTCTCCTCTCCTCCTGTCCTCTTCCCTCCTGTCCCCTCACCTTCTGTCCCCTCACCTCCTCTTCCCTCTGCTCACCTCCCCTCTCCCCTCTTCTCTTTTCTTTCACCCCTTCCCTTCCTTCTTCTCTACCTCCCTCCCTTCCAGCTACCACACCACCGCTTTGTTGTCAGAGCAGTCCTTTGCTCACAGTTCTCCCGCCTCAGCCTCAGACTTCTGAGTACTGGGATTGCAGCACTACATTCAGCTGTGGATACTAATCCTACGTGTTCATGTTCACTTCGCTTTTTAAAAACTTTCTAGAATCGATGTGAGCTTGAAGCAAGACTGAAGTAAGACTGGGGAGCTCGACACGGGTTTAGTGTCGGCCCTCACTGTCCCCACGGTGGATCTCCATTCCTTTCCTGGGCTTTCCTGAGGTTTATACTGTATCCCATCTAGTTAAGTTATCCCACTTCCCTGCCAGTGAAATGTGATTGTAGTGATTGTAAACAGCATCCTCCGCAACCCAGTGGAGCTCTCTTGAGATCCTGCATGCAGCTGATTGCCCTGTCTGCATTGCAGAAGGTGGAGGGAGGCTCCATGATCAAGGTAGACCTGGGTTCACCCACATGCTTGGTTCAGTGTGAGCAACAGAGGGCCTTTGCTGTTTTATGATATTTTGATTCAGCGCCTGTTCCTTACAGCGTTTGCTGACTAATACAGACCTTTCTGAATATGCTAAGGAGTTTGGAGTTTTCCTGGCCAGTCTGAATTGGAAAAGGGGGCTTTTGCAAGTATGTTCTGCCAAAGTAGAGAACAGGCTCTGTTCTCGATTCTCCCTGTTCTAGATGGCACATGCTAATTGAATCACTTGTTAGTAAAAGTAATGCCTTTTTATTATGACGATGGGTCATTTCCAGATCTTGACTATGGGGATGATTATATGAAATGGTGCATTGTTCTTTGTTTTCTGTTGTTGTGGTAAAGACATGGTGACCAAAAACAACTTGGGAAGGAAAAGATTTATTTTGACTTACATGTCCTGATCACAGTACTGAGGTTAGTCAAGGTAGGAATTGAACTAGGGCAGTCATCTGGAGGCAGGAATGGAAGCAGAAACTGTGAGAGAGTGCTGATTACTGTGTTGCTTAGCCTACTTTCTATATGACCCAGGATCACCTGCCTAGGGACTGGCACCACCCACAGTGGGCTGGGCCTTCCCACATCAGTCATTAATCAAGAAATTGTCCTATAGGCTAGTCTGATGGAGACATTATTCAGTAACAGTTTACTCGTCCCAGATGACCCTAGCTTATGTCAAGTTGACAAAAACTGAGCAGCACACCCATAAGGAAATGTCACATAATTTGGCCAAGATACACCAAGCAGAAAAAAAGAAAATGAATGCATCTCCACATTGGTAAAAACCCTCCTAATAACTCTGATCTAATAAATTTTAGTATTGCCAGTGTTGAGATTTTTAGGTTTTGACAATGTACTGTATATAGATAAGGGCTCTCCATTGTGTGGAGCTGGATGCTGGGTGTGTGAGACCTTCTAGACCAGTTTTGATGTCTTCCTGCAAGTCTATCACTACTTCCAAATGTAAGCATATGCATTAAGCCAGCACAGTGATTTGTGGCCTACCCTAGGTCAATCACTGCCAGGTTGAGTCTCTTGCCTTCCCTCTGCTGATAATCCACAACCACACCCTTCAGAAATGAGTCCTGTCTGCTGTCTGTCCGCCAAGCTACACCTTTCCCAGGTAGAGCACAAGCCACAGTCAATATTTCTAGGAAGCTGCTAAGTTTGCTCTGTAAACAGAAGAGCAAGCCCCCTCCCCAGCACAGGAGTAAACACACACTTCTAAGCCAATTCCCAAAACAGCCTTCTCCTCCCTCCTGAACTTCACTGGGTTGCATACAGTTTTTCAGAAGCAAGAAACCTGATACTCAGGCCAGGAGAACTCTCTGAATAATAGTGTATGGACTGGAGTCTCCATCCCCAGGAGCCCAGTAACCCACAGCTCGTGGATTAGTTGGGTGACCCCATGCTCCCCCTGGATGTATATGTCCTGGTTTTATTCTTATTAGCAATGGCAGCTAAGTGCTGTATTTTGAAGAAAAAAAGTGGAGGGGAACTGAAAGATAACCTACCAATTTTAAGTTACACATAGAGAGGAATGTTTGGGTCACTTGGCTCCACCATCATTTTCCTTGGATTGCTTTGGGGTCACCATCTGGGAATGTTCTCCCTGTTTTATGGGGAAAATATGTACATGCATTTTCATAATGTGCAGCATGCTATCCTTTGGGGTTTCCAGCAATGAATGATGTCTCTAACAAATGCCTGACTTTCCTTTGTGATGTAGTTGCATTTCTATAGGAGTCTGTATATTGCAACGATTGTCTCGCCCTGTGTAAAGGAAAGCGGGAAGCATGGGAGTTAGGGACTGGGGCTGGGGGCTTGACAGTTCATCTGATTGTTCTAAAGGTCCAATCAAGTATTTAAGTGCTATCATGCACGCACAAGAATGTGGGGTAATACAAGTCAACTATCAACACATTTTAGATGTTTAACAGAATTTTTACCTATTGGATAGATACCAGCTAGTGGGCAGAAGAATGAACAAACAAGCAAGCAAATAGAAAGCTGTGGGATTTGCTTATCATTTTGATACTACAGTGCTTTGCCCAGATAGGGGCCATGGTAGCCACTCAGGTATCTCTTGTGGCTTTCATCTGTCTGTGCAGCTTTGGCTAACTAAGAACTTCTGACCTTCTTTCCATTCCCTCTTCCTTTTTGGTATTATGGGCCCACACCACCATACCTCATTCTACTTCTTTAAAAAAAGTATTTTATTTTTAATTATGTGTAGATATGTAGGTAAGGTGCCCGTGAGTGTGGGTTCCCCACTGAGACCAGAGTTGTTGGATCCCCTGATGGGAGTTACAGGTGGTTGTGGGTCATTGCCATGGGTGCTGGGAACTGAAGTCAGGTTCTCTATGAGAACAGTGAGTTGAGCCGGCTCCAGTTCCTCTGCTTTTTTTCTTTCTCAAGTGAGGGCTGTGACTGAACCTTATGTGGCCCACCCGGCTCCAGGATTCCCTGACTGAGGAAAACTGACAGTGCTTTCTGCTGACACCCCTGCTTTCCTGGGTCCCGTGGATGCTTTCTTTCCAAGTCAGCAACATTTCAGTGTTTGCCATTGTCACCCCAAATTTGGAGTTTTTACTTTCAACAGATGGATCTTATGACAGCCACTGACATACTGTTGTATCTGGGGAAAGCACTTAATCACTCTGTTCCACTTTTTCTTAAACCTGGCCTCTGTTAGTAACCGAGGCCTGGGTCCTATAGGACCTAGTGTCAGTGAGCTGGTCTGATATGGCCTTCAAAGAGGACCAAAGTCAATCACATCACATATCCATCCCTGTTATAGACATTTGGCATTAGCATAAGAACTTGATGCTGGAGGTACCTCCTTCTGGTTAAATTGACTGAGTATCTTCTGTTTTTCTAGGGTACTCAGCTGACAGCTCCATTAGCACTCATTAATAGTGAATTCATCTCTTGCAAATGAGGAAACTGAGGCTCAGAAATGTTAACTGTTCCGAAGTTGGTGTGATTTCCGTGGACACTGGCTCTTGGTCTATGCTCACAGCTTATGAGCTGGGTTAGAGCCCAGTATAGAGGCGGCCAAACTAAGCTGGCTACTGCTCAGCACAGCCCCGATCCACTCCCAAGTCAGACAGCCTGCATTTGCTTCATGGCATTGGAGGGGTCCTGCTATTCTCCTTAGTCTGACTTAGGCATCACAGTCTAGACTAGAATTCCCAAGTTTGCCATTTGTTTCATGAGCTTTCTGTACCTGAACAGACAGGTAATACTGGACGTTCTTGGAAGAATTAGGTAGATCTCAGAAAGAGTTAGTATTTAATCTTGTTCCCTACAGTTCACCCAGAGTTAAAAGTATAGAATACTCCATAAACATAAGGTCTCAGAAGAATAGCCCTGGGGTGTGTCCATGCAGGATCCTGCCACCAAGACTGTGTCCACTAGGGCTTGGCTGGACCCGATCCCAATCCCTCTAGTAAGGCTGATTTGGGGCCACTCTTTCCCCATTCTTTGCTCTGTAGTCTCTTTAAATTGCCGCCTGGAAAGTCAGGGGGAATATTCCCAGCTCTTCAGTATTTTTTAAGACTTACTTTAAATGTGTGTTCATATGTTTGTGCACACATGCACTTACACAAGTAAAGGTGTGTATCTGTGGAGACCAGAAGAAAGCATCAGATCCCGAGGCTGGAGTCACAGGCGTGTGTGAACTGTTGAACATGGGTGCTGAAAAGCACACTCTGGTCCTCTGGAAGAGTAACAAGTGCTCTCAGCTGCTGAGCCATCTCTCCAGTACCTAGCTGCCGCTGCTGTTGCTTTTGGCGTAGAGTCTCCCACTGGCTTAGATTTTCTGAGTAGACAGCACTGGCTGATCAGCAATCCCCAGGGATCCTCCTGTCTCCGCCTTTCAGTGCTTGGGCTACAGGCGGGTGCCATCGCATCTGACTTGTAATCACACCTAAGTTCTCGGAATCAAAATCATGTCCTCTTGCTTGTGTGGCAAGCAGTTTTCTAGCTGATCATTTCCCCAACCCTGCCCTTAATTTATTTAGAGTCACAAAAACGTCTCACCATATTGCCTCATTTGGCCTTAAACTCACCCGGTAGCCCAGGCTGACCTGAAACTCACGACCAGCTGGGGTGTCAGGATTGCTTGTGTGCTGGACCTCCACCCCTGATTGGATTATCCTGAAGGGTGATTCAGGCTTAGTGGAAGCGTTTCAGAACCTGGGTGGAGTCTTTTTGAGATCACAGTGTTGTCCATTGCATTGTGGCCAGGCTTGCTCTTGGTCCCCCCCACCCCCTTAGATGTAGCTCTTTGGAGCACACATATTTAAAGATAACATGAGCTAGAAAACTCCTTGGAGTCTCTTCCACGTACTGAGTGAAGCCATGCACAACCCCCAGCCTGGAACTCCAGCCGAGTCCCAGCCTCACATGCTCCCCGGACTTGGCAGTAAAAACTGTGTTCTTCCATCCATTCTGATGATGTATAGTCTCTCTGGGCGTCTAATATTAAACAGGGGAATTCCGACATGTTCCATAACGCATTTACTGTAACTTGATACCACGAACTATACTTGCTGTTATTTATCATTTCTTTTTTATTTTCTCTCATTCCAGCATAAAGCCAAGGTAGAAGCAATGACCCTGGACCTGGCTGTGCTTCGCAGCGTGCAGCATTTTGCTGAAGCGTTCAAGGCCAAGAATGTGTGAGTGTTTCAGTGCGGGCTTATACATCATAATTGCTTGCTATCGTAATGTCTTTATCAGATGAATGCTATCAGGAGAATGCAAGGCTGCAGTGCTGTCTTGGCATCCAAACCAGAGGCTCATTTATATTGGCACTGTTGAGGTGGACTGTATTTGCTTGACTCTGAGTCACCCTCGTTATGAGATGTGTCATCAATCTACTAACAGCTTCACAGACCAAAAAGAAAAGAGAAGACATTATTAAAGCACATAAGGCTGCTCCACATTAGGGCAGTTTTAAGATGTGCCCCATGACAAACTTGTGTATCTCTCCGAATCGAGGAAAGGTGTACATCAAGGGCCATCCTGGAACCTCACTTATTCTGCACGGACAGGGTTGAAACCCTCGGCATGCTTTCTTCTAGTGCTCATAAGGCCTTTGATGCTTTGACATGGGATGTGGGTGTAGCTGTGGACACAGATGCAGGCTGCAAGACCTTGGGGGCCCTTTCAGCCCCTGGTGCCTCCTCATTCCCACAATCCTGGTTGGATCTTGCATCCGCTTTATCCACTGACTTCAGTAGTGAGAATTCTTCATCAGCCCTTAAACATGCTTTAGTTGGGGCGGGGGGGATGTATACTCTACTACCCTCCAGAAACTTCCCTTCTCTACCAAGAAAGAAGTCAGAGGAGAGAAAGGAAGAAGGAAGGGGCAGGGAGGGCATGAAGCAGACTCAGGCTCCATGCTAATGAAAGCAGTGGTGGCTAGCTATGTTATAATTATAGTATTTTGTTTCCAAGGTTTATTTTTATGGTTGCTTCTATAGGGCAGGCGGTACTAGTTTCTCATTAACCATAGTGGCTTTGGTTTCATTAATAAATAACTTCACTTAATTTTATTTTCCAGTGAGGTGATTGAAGCATGAGGATTAAGTTAATCATAGCCCCGGTGGTGCCAAGGGGGAAATAATGGCATGAGCGATTCCAACATGCCTGGACTCGTAGGGCTCAGACTAGGCCATGCTGAAGTTCCTTGTGCACATAGGAGGAACTGGGGAAGGGATCTTCAACTAGGCATTCAAATACTCCTGTGCTACCTGGTTTCTCTTTCTGGGTCCACTCTGGTCTTTTAGATCATCCCAGTATTTGATCTTTGCTGAGCAAGTGAGTGGACTGACTTCTGTTTGTAGTACTCCAGACTTGTATCATTCCCAAGGGAAGACCCTTCACTGACTCTTAGGCAGAGCTAGATACACCCCGGCCCTGCCAATCAGAAATGTGAGCCCCGCCACGTGCTCTTTCTGGTGCTGTGTTCTCACTAGCTGCCATCCCTTGCCAGCTATCGAAGGGGCTAGAGACCAGAAATAGCAGTGGCTCTCACATTTATTCATCTCATCCTCATCATCTGTTTGTCTACTTAACAGGCATTTGCTGAGCACGTCCAAATCCCCAGACATTCTTCTGGGAGGATATTGCTGGCCACTGGGAGCCAAGGTGACCTCAGCCAAGATGGCCACAGCCTTAAATGTCAGCAAGCCATATTTTATTACTGATGCCAGCTCTTCATCCCAATAAGTCTGTAGTTGCAGAGGGACAAAATTACTAGCAACCTCAGTAACAGAAGTTAAAGCTCGTTTTAGGGGGTTCATTTGGGGCACACACATTTAGAATGCCTTGTCCGCACCTTCTGATTCAGTTCTGGAATCAGTTTCATGGTGGGAGTGATTGTGTCCATTATGCAGCTGAGAAAGTGATGCTAGAAGGATGGGGTAGGAAATGCATAGACAGCATTTGGTAAAGGAATGGGGCCAAGGCCCCATGTGGCCCATGGTACCAGGATTCCCTCTGATCTCCTCTGTGCTGCTGTCTTTAATATAAAGACAATAGAAACTCGAACTCAGAAAACTAGTGAGTTTCTTAGGGACACCAGGCAGCTGATGACACATGGAGAATTCTGTCCATTCTAACTTTTTCTTTCTCTTTGGTACCCACTGCCCTGATTAGGTCTCGAAGTGTGTGTGTGACTTTGCTGAAGAGAGCTGACTGTGTGATCATAGCCTTGTTCTCAAAGCTGTCATTAGATTTTATCCAGCAAATAGTTCAGAAACCATCACACCCGAGGGCCTTTTGTAATCACAGACCCAAACTCTTGGAGGGAAAACTCACCCATTTTGCACTAATCTTTGGTTTCTAATACTTGTATGTTCAGGCCCAGGGGCAAGGTTTCCCTTAGACTAAGGCTCAGGACCTATGCTGCCTGTGCCTTAAGAGTCCAGGGTTGCTCACAGTGTGGAGAAATACTGCCGTACTGAAAGTATGTATAGAACAGTGAGTGATTTTTGCCTCTTGACATACTGCCAGTTCCAAAATCTCCCCCGGAAAGGCAAATGACAGCTCAGTGCTAACGGTCTCCGGATTCAGAGACCTGTCAGAAGTGAATTTAAGTGCCGGTGACCAGGCTGCCAGAAAAACATGTGTAACTCTAGCCTTATCATCGCCTCCCATCTTTGGACATTAAAATTTCCTTGTGTGTAAAACGTAATGACAAATGAAAGCATGCCTGCCAGTTCAGAACCAGTTCCTTTCTGTGTGCAGTTGGACCAAAGAAAGGAAAAGCCCTCCGACGTGACTTCTCTCTGGAGGGGAGAGTAGGCTAGGGAGGAGAGGACCGGTCCAGAGTGAGCATGGCTGATGAGGGTTACGGAAGCATTAGGGACTAGTCGAGCGTTTCTGTTAACTCTATGCACGGCAACAGGGTAAATGTTCTTCCTGTTCGGTATATGGGTGTGTATGTGGCGGCCAACGGTGACACTGGATGTCTTCCTCAGTCATTTTCCACTTTAGTTTTTTGAGACAGGGTCACTTCACTGACCCTGGAGTTGGCTACTTGGCCACGTTGGTCTGTCAGCAAGCTCCAGGGTTCCTCCTATCCCTGCTTCCCCAGCACTGGGATTACAGGTGTGTCTCGCTTTGTCTGGCTCTCACGTGACTGGTGGTTTGCGTGAGAATGCCCTCCACTGGCTTCTGTTTGAATGCTACCAGTCGGTAGGAGTTTGGGAAGGATTAGGAGTCATGGCCTTGGAGTGTGTTAGGTGGAGAATCTGAGCCCAAGATTGTCTGCCTCCAGGCACACAGAGGACACGTGACCGTTTGCCATGCCTGTTCTCCTGAGGTCCTGTGCAGACTACCTTCCCAGTCTCCCTCCTCCATTTGCTTGCTCATTGTCTTTCTCATTCACTTCTTCTGTTATTCTCCACTACCTCTTCAGGGTGGTCAGCTCAGGAACCTCAGTCTGCTTCTCGATACTTCTTCCCAGAGTTTGTGATGGTAATGGTGGTCAGCCAGTGTGTCTCAGGCCAAATTATTCTGGGCATTACTGGAAATTTCCAAACCAAAGACTGTGGAAGTTTCCCCCCAAGTTGATTTTTTTTTAAAAAAAATATATTTTGGGTTATATTGGCATTCAGAAAGGAAGCCAGACCCCACAGTGCTGGTAGGCAAGGGTATCTGTCAGCGGGGAGCAGCTGGGGCAAGTCCCCTTGTGATCACCCAGGCTGGTCATCTGGGTCCCCTCTGACGGACTCCAAAGCCTCCGCTTGTTAGTAACGGCTTCTTGTATACTCTCAATCTGGCTGTAGCTGTTTCATTTACCAGAATGGAAAGCCTCCATCTTGAGACCCAAAACAGCTCGGCGTTCCAAGGACGAGATGTTCCAGAAGCATGTTCTTTCTCACTAGCATTCTGTCGTTCCCAATAAAATGGAAGGCTGCACTCCAATCCTGCAATTTTAAAAGTTGGGAATGGCCCACCATAAAGGACATGGGTTAGTAGGATTCCTGTTGCCAGCCAGCTCTCATTGGCCAAGGGCTTCATTTGTCTTCGAAGAGAACTGCAATTGATAGAAAATTCATATTAACCTAGTTGTGCAATTCTGAAGGCTTCTAGAACTCCCCTTTTCATCGTGGGTTTCTATTTCTTGTCTCAGCTTTCTGTCTCCAGTATAATTTAAATAAATTAGGCTTCATTTCACCAAGAAAATCATACCGAAATGTGTTTTATTTAAAGGTTAAAATAAAAGTTTTCTAGCCTTTACTTATTAAACATTTGAGGAGAAAAATCTTTAGCAAAGTTGTTTATTTTTACTCCCCACCAGAAGACGTTCATAACTTGAGCTACTAACCCGGAACATTATATTCTTGGATTCATATTCCAGAGTTCTGTCTCTTTTCCATCTGTAGAAGTGGGTAGGCCATAAATTATTAAATAAAACCCAAAATTTGAGGGCTAAATTACCCAGAAGACCAGTGTGTAAACTACAGATTGATCTTCCCTTTTCTCCCAAGCTCAGCTTGGCGAATAATGTTTTAGCCAACATTTCTGCATCAGTCTTTGCTCAACGCGAGACATCCATCCTGCTCCGTGCACCCTGGGACCCTGTTGCCTCGCTTTCCCTCACAGTATGAAAACACAAGAAGAGAAAGCGCCGAGGCTCATCTCCACTGCAATAGATGCTCTCAGTTCAGATCTTTGTTATGATGTCTCGGGGAAGTTTTATGAAGTCTACCAGTTCATTGTTCTTCTACTCTATGTATTTTCCCTCTTAAATCATTGAAAAACCACATTATGGGCCATTTAATACATCTAGAAACACCAGGGAACATTGTGTCTCTTACAAGCTCTCTTTTTTTTTTCTTGTCTACTTAACTCTTTGGATATCAAATCTTTTTACATCATATTGTTTAAAAACATCTCAAAAGTATATCATGCAGAAATCTTGTATTAAATGAGAAAAATGAAACAGCAACTCTATCAATATAAAATAAGGCCCAGTACATTTTCCTGTAAAGGACCAGAGAGGAAATATCTTACATTTTAAGATGATGAAAAATCTCTTTGTAAAAACTCAGTTTTGCCGTTGTAACATGGAAGCATCCATCGACAGTGTGTGCCATTATAACTTTATTATCAAAAGAACTGTGGGCAGTATGTATCGATAAATCTTTATTGACAGGAAAACCATGGGTAGTGTGTGCCAATAAAACTTTATTGACAAACATTCCCTAGTTATACTTCTCAGCAGACACACTATGTTAACCCTAGGATAATAGGTCACCAAACCTCTTTCAGTAGAAATAACGGGTTTGGGGATGTCGTCAACTGAACCTAGATTTAAATTTCAGCTCTACTGCCTTTTTTTTTCTTGGAAAAGGGATCATGTGACTGGGTATGACGGGTAGGTACATAGAGCTAATCTGTGCATGATCGGTTTCATCACTCTATAAAAGCTGCCTTGGGATTCTTAGGAGGTGGGAGAGGATTTTGAGTGGAATAGTGTGCCGGGCGAAGTTTCCTGGGAAACAGTACCTTATAGGAAACAGGCCAAGTAACACCCTGAATATCATTAAATCAGGAAAGTCCTGAGGCCCCAATGGGAGCTTGAAGGCATATAATGATATTGGTGATGACTGCTATTTATCAGCTATTAGTCATGTGTCATACACAGCTAAAGAGTCAGAGGCCATGTCCAAAATAGCAATAAGAACTACAATCTCTTCCAGTTCTGCCCAGTTCAACGAGTGCTACATTTTATAGGTCAAGAGATTAAGGATCCTCTCCAAAGTCATGCAAGCTAATAGCTGCTCGGCTAGGTTAGATCTTAATCCCGTATCTCCATTGAGCTCAGCAAACAGAATTTGGAAAATAAGAGTGATCTGACTTATTTGGGAAAAGGTGCTGTGTAGCACACATTGCCCCCTGCAAGAGGTTTGTCCCATTAATTGGATGGATGACAGTCCTTGTCTACTAGGATGATTATTAAGGTCACTTCAAGGTCAGAGTTGATGTTTTGTGAAACCAATTTTCTAGCGCCAAGAGAAGATTTGTTTTGCTGAGATACAGATAAAAGAGGCTAAGCAGACCCATCAGAAAAGAGGCTCAGCCCCTCAATTAAGGTACCCAGGCCATTTTCTTTCAAGTGTCTACAAGGTTCTTCTCCACGGAGTCCCCTTAAGCAGAAATGACAGCTATTTGCTCTCATTTACCGTCACCTATGTACATTTACACCAGATGCCAGTGCTCATTTCCCCTTCGCTCCTACTTGTCTTCAGAATGATGCTCATCAGTAGACAGGCAAGACCGAAGGGTCATTTCGCCGTACACACCTCTGAACCATGACCATTACTTTCACATGCAAACTCAGCTCCGATTCCGACCTGCTCAGGGGTATCCTGCTGCCTGAGGGACAGCTCCTGCACTTGCTGATGTCCCCCATCCAGTGCTCAGAGACCAGGTCAAACTTCCTGTGTCTTTGATAATTACCTTTCCCCAACCCTATGCCTCTATACCTCCCACCCAGAGAAGCATCCGCAGGGTCTGCGTGCTGGCTCTGGCCATTACCTTCTACTGTTCCCTCCTACCTGCTTGTCACATGCTCAGGGGATGACTGTGTGTCCCTGCAGAGCCTCCTGTTTCCCTCCCCTCTCCTTAGCATCGCTTCTGCACCAACGAATCCTGTCTCAGAGCAGTGGTTCTCAACCGTCCGGACGCAGTGACCCTTTAATACCCTTCCTCATGTTGTGCTGACCCCCAATCATAGAATTATTTTGTTGCTACTTCATAACTGTAATTTTGCTACTGTTATGAACAGTAATGTAAACATATGATTGGCAGGATGTCTGATATGTGATCCCCAAAGGGGTCACGACCCACGGGCTGAGAACCAGTGTCATAGCGTATCAGTAACACACCCACGTCATCACAAGGAAAGTTCGGGCTGCTTTCTGTTTTCTGCATTGATTTTTAGTAGTTGTTGTTACACCAAGCCCCAGATGATCAGAGGCAATGGCTAATTCATCTCTGCCTTCATTCTATATATTTGTTCTGTTACCTATGAAGATGGTGACCTAGGCCTATGGCTCCATCTTTGTGATCCTCGGTCTATCCATCAATGAAAATGAGACGAGATGGTCAAACCACTCTGGGGTTGTTGAGAGGACTGAATAACAGACTCTTCTCAGAGCGTTGCACCTGGTGTCTGGTGTGCACTTAGTGCAGGGTCCTTGCCGCTGCTGCCATTATCTCATTATCAGCCCCTCTTCAGTCATTACACTGCCTATGGCAGGTTCCGAGGAGCTGGTACATGAGCGGATGGGAAGAGGGGGGAGAGAAGGGCAAAGTGGAGGCGTGGAGGTCCATGTGATGAAACATTACTTTGAAATTCATTTTTCCGTTTGTTAATTTGGGGGGCTCTTTTGAAACCACATTTTGATAGCCCAGGCTAGGCTAGAACACCTGATCCTCCTACCTCCACCTCCCCAGTGCTGGGTGTTCAGGCTTGTGCCACCGTGCACAATTCCAAACTTGACTGTTAGGGCACCGATTCTGGGCCATTCAGTATCCGTGAACTGATACTCCCTTATGTAGTGTTAAGGTTGAGTGTGTCCAAGTCTTGGGAAATAGCTATTAAAGATATTAAAGATATTTTTTAAAATTATGTGTATATGTGTGGGGGGGTGATTTGGGATCTATGCTCACAAGTACAGGAGCACTCAGACTCCAGAAGAAAGTGATGGATTTTCAGAAGCTGGAGTTATAGGCAGTTGTTAGCTGCCTGACATGGGTGCTGGGAACCGAACTCAGGTCCTCTGCAAGAGCACTGGGTGTTTTTAGCCACTGTACTATCTCTTCAGCCCCAGAAACAACTTTTTGAAAGTAATGGTACTTACCATACTTGTCTGAGACAAAGAAAACAAGGGGACCCTTCTAGGAACCTATGGAGATATTTCTACATTGAAGTGTCCGCTCTCCCTGATCAGTTCATGGACCCTGTGATCCCATCAACTAGGGACTGCTTGGAGAAGAGGGAGACTGACACCCTGAGTCTAGGGCAGGGAACCTGGTCTTTGGCCCTTAAAGAGACCACCTAGCTCGGCAGCTTTGCAGCAAATCCATGGCTATGTTACTATTGGGAGCCTTTTGCTTATGTAAGACTTGCAGAATGCATTCCGGTGTCTGTGTTTTTGAGCTGCGTTTCCTAGCCTGACTCAGGGATCCCACTTGCTTTTCTTCCTCTCTTACCATTCTTTCCAG
Source organism: Myodes glareolus (assembly GCF_982192425.1). NCBI lineage: Eukaryota > Metazoa > Chordata > Mammalia > Rodentia > Cricetidae > Myodes > Myodes glareolus. The sequence goes on from NC_142047.1 coordinate 44,072,956, forward strand.
CTCCACTGTCATGTCAGGATTCTGCGTTTACATAATTGACACATTGAGACGCTGTGCTTAAACTACAGTGAAATCACATTTTAATAACACGGGAAACATCTTTTCCCTCAGTAAATTGTTGAGAAGTTAATTCTTGTTAGCCTAAGAACTTGAATATATACTTGAAATAAATCAGCCGACTACGCCGTGCTGCCTGCTGAAAGTCCTGGAGGAAGATTCCCCTTGCTGATAAACCGCTCTTCCAGAGCTCTGTTTGGAATACTGCGCATGCTTTCTTGTCTTCATTTGGAAGCACTGACTCAGAACCTTGTCTCTCAGACCATCAGTGGGCCCTCTCAATTACCAGCCCAGTTCTTCATTCCTCCTCTTGGCCTGGCACTGCAGTGCAGCCACCAACTAACTCGTGATAGTAAGATAAAGGTACTGGGCAGGTCAGCTAGGGCTCCATAGTGAGACTCTGTCTCAGAATAAACAAACAAGCATACTAAAGTTGGCTTGACCCAAACACTGATAACCAGAAACAGACAGGAAAGGGGATCTGGTTGTCCCCGAAGTGTGTAACAGATAGGTTGACAAATTGCAGCTCCTGGAAGTCACACTGGGCAGAATGTCTCTAACCTGAACGAACAGCAGTGTCAGGATTGCATGCAGGAGCTCTCAGATCTCCAGAAATGAATGCAGCCATTTTCCCACTTGGCTGTTAGCAGAACCAGCTCGGAACCCCTAACAAACTCTGATACATACCTGCTACCACCAGCTGTTCTGCACTATGGCCCTTGGGTGTAGATAGATGGATAGATAGTTGGATTGAAAGAAGATGCCTTTGGTAGCTTCAATTGTCAACTTGACACAACCCAGAGTCATCTGAGAAAAGGGTCTCAGCTGAGGGATTTCCCAAGTTAGATTGGCTGGTGTGCTCATCTGTGAGGCATTAGCGCGACTGCTAATTGATGTAGGGAGCAGCCCGTGGTGGAAAGCACCATTTCACGAGCAGGCAGTCCTGGACTACATCCGAATGTCAGCTAAGCACTGGCCTGGTGCTTTCTGCTGGAAGAGGTTCTGGAAGCTCAGAGTGAGGACGCCTAGGATGCCTAGCCTGGCTGGCCCCACATGACAGGGCTCAGATGCTGTACTAGTTACCTTGCTTGGCATTGTGACCAAAGGAATCAAGGGTCCATTTTGGCTCACAGTCACGTCACAGAATGCTTGTTATGGTATCATCCTATGTAGTAGTTGGGGGCTTTGGACTGTAGCATCTCACATTGCAATAGATTAGGAAGCAGGGATTTTGAGCCAGAATCAGACATGACTATAACCTGTAATGCCCACCCACAGTGACCTGAGTCTGCTTGGTAGGATCCTAAAGATACTGCAACCTCTCAGCATAGCCACAGACAAGTGAAACTACTCCCTGATGTGGGACTAGTAAGGGTTCTGAGGACCCTTCTATTGCTGGACAACGGAGATTAGAATGGAGCTGGAGAACACGTGAGTGAGTGAGCGGGCCCTGAACAAGGGGTTCACGAGCTGCTGTCTGCTGTCTGTCACTTAATTCCTAGCTCATTCTTAGTCTTAGTTGGCGATTCCTGGCTCTTCCTTGGGCCTTCTCAGTAATGGAAGCACAGTTCCAGCTTGTGATTATATGCATTTCTTTCCTGGAACGTCTTCAGACTTAACTCTGCTCTTCAGAGTTATAGGAAGGCAGGACTCCTATATTTGTTCTTGATAGAATACCTCCCTGTTAGAGGGATGACTTCAACTTGATCTTGGACAAGATGTACACATGATATTTGAAGACCGTACTGCAAAACAGATTCTAGCCTCAGCTACACCAGTCCTATTGGACACAAGAGCATTGAATTAAAGACATTTCTCTCTCTATCTTTCCTTTCCTTTGGGGGTGGGTTTCCAATTCAGGAGCTTCATGCCAATTCATGTCTGTTTTATTTACTGTTCTTTTTCTGTTGTTCTTACCCAAAGGAGGCTGGGTTTGTTATACAGTACCTACAAAGGTGAGCAGACAGTATAACCTCCATTCTGCCTCTTACTACCTGTGTTCCTTCCTCCTTTTTTTGTATAAAAAATACTTATTTATTTGAAAATGCCATATATGTATAAAATTTGATTTTGTTCCTTCCTTCCAACAGTCATTTTTCTTTCTTTTTTTTTTTTTAATATCACATTGACCTGGCTGAACATTTTCTTTTTGAGACCAGTTTTTGTGTAGCCCAGGCTGGCCACAAAGGATGACCTAGGCCTCATCATCTTCCTGCCTCTATCTCACAAGGTAGACCAGATGTCTTCTTGTGCTTTCAGAGATGTGTTGTGGTATTCTGTCCTCTGATGATGATGTGACTTTTGCCCATTTGAATTCTCAGAAGCTGCTGGTCCCACTAATGTTTGGCCTCATGAAAGTCTGTCCCAACCCCCAGGATCTATAAGTGACTCATGGGTACTGGATGGGGGAACAGCCGAAGAACCACCTGTAACATGTTTATGTGTAGTATGTTTTGTTCCTTAAGTAACCCCCACCCATATTTCTGTTAGTAACTTCAGTTAATCTTGTTGGTTCACCCAGGTAGACTTGAGTAAAATCCTTTCATTGTTCTATTATTGATGTCCTTTCTGGGGTGAAAGAACACATTTGTTCAAGAATCCCCAGAAAAAGTCATCCCAATAAGCCTGCTTGCTGAATCCCACTTAATTATTTTGTAAAGTGTTTTTCTTCACTAATCTCTGGACACAAGAAATAGTTCTAGCCTGTCTGTGCTGGCTCCCTTTGGTACTGGGGCTGGTTCAGCCACTTGGAAGCTGGTGACAAGGGAGCCACCTACAATCTAATCTTCGACTGCATGGGCACATGCTGTTCACAAGCATGGCTGTATTTCGTTATTAGCTACTCTCAGGGCCCACAGAGTCCCAGAGGATGTCAGAGTACATTAATTTTTATCATAACTTGGATTCTCCCAGGTCTGAATGGCAGCACATAGCTGTCAAGGGCTTTCTGAACTCTATTACAGCTTCATATATCTCTAGGCAAAACAGGGGAGAGAGTCGTCATTGGCAAGAGAAATGTACAAAATGCATGAGCTGCTGGGTCGTTGGACTTGACCATTTGCTCAAGCACACGGCACACACTGGTTTCCCCCTATTGTCCATATAAGTTCACCTCTGTCTGCCCTTGTGAAATCCTCCACTTTGCCTACATGAGAGCTACCCAGAGTGTGTATAAAATAAGTTCTCTATGAATCATGCATCTTTTCGTCGACCACTATTTTCCAACTAGTCTATGAATATGAATATGAGTTTTCCTGTCTTAATGAATTTCCACCAGAACTTAGACAGCCATGGTGTCACCAGGAGTTTATAAATAATGGATTGTTATGCTTAATATCACTTTATGCCCACAAAATGTACTTTTAATGGGGAATGCTAACGCATGCCAGGGAAGTTTTGTTATTTGTTCGTTACTTTTATTCTACCTACTTGTCAATAAAGTAAAATGTTTAAAGGTTGCAGTTTGCCTGGAGAGGAGGTGACTCTCTTATTATTTTAGAGACTTTCGAGGCCATAGAGGGTATACGGAAAGTGGGGCTCATGGGGAGCCACCCCGCCTTGCTGAAGAATGCAGCCCAGCATGCTTTAGCTGCTGGCTTCCTCCTTGTTACTAATACTTCTGTGGGTTGAGTTGTAGAGTTTACTGTTCTCCATTGTGGTCTCCCAAGCGATTTTAATATCATAAGTAAAATTCTTCAGGAAGACACAATTCATTTGTCCCTAGAAACCCACGGGGTTCCACCAAGACTTGATAACAGTGCCTTTTTCTCGGTTTAAGGGAGTTGTGTTCAAATGTGCATGCAAGATGATGGGAGTGGTCCAGGCTGATGTTCCTTGCCCTTCCCTCCCTACTTATCCACATTGGGCTGAACATTGATTTTCCATTTTATCAAATACTCCCTAGAAGCAGGAACACGGGACAGTAATGTGCTTAAGTGCAGAGGACAGGTTTGGAAATTGCTAAAATCTGCACCAGAGAGTCAGGCCCCTTGCACTGCAGATATCATGCCAATCCGGCTAAGTGCACAATTATCAAATCGATGCCTTTCCCCCTAGAAACCCGTGTTGGGGAAGACGTGGGTGTTACTTTGTTTTACACCCCTGCCTTAGGATCAATGAGGTTGAGATTTCACTGCCGGGACTCGGATGCTGGGATGGGAAAATATAATCAAGATAATGGACACAAGGCAAAAATTTAAGAAAATAACCAAAACAAGAGTGTTTTCATTTTCTGCTAAGTGTCTGTACTCGTGTTCCGGAATCTGCTCTAAGAAGTTGCAAATGGTGCATGAAATGAAAAATTCTCGTCGGTCTCCGGGGGACAGAGCCAGAGCTTTGCTTTCTTCCTCATGGTTGTTCTGATTGCTTTCTCTATTCCAGCTGAAATAAAAAGAAAATATTAATTAAGCATAACTAAGGTATTGTGACAGCAGCAGAACCCACTCCTGGTTAATTATTGTGTTAACACCCAGGGGTGTCCATCAGATTCACGGCACCTTTAGTGCCATGACCCGCCCACGGCACAGCTGACAATCATTGGCCACCCAAGCTGGGTTTGGTGTTAAGGGTGACTGCTCGTTTTCCAGGCTTTCTTTTCTTCTTAATTTAGAGAGGAGGTGCTCTTACAGGAACTCTGAGTGAGGGCACTGGGAACAATCTAGTAAATGTGGAGCACACTATATATGTATTGTGTGTGTCTGCATTCTTGGTGGGTACCACTCCCCAAAGTGGATGCCCAGGTCTAAGAAACAGGAAACCAGGTAAAATATCAATAGCTTATTTTAGGCGTTTTCTCCATCAAGATCAGTGGCAGAAATATGGTATATAGTTTTCTATATACAATAAAAAGATTTATTTTTAATTATGTGTATGTGTCTAGGGGCAGTAGATACACATATGTACAGCACCCCAGGAGTCCAAAAGCGGCTATTGGATTCCAAGGAGCTTGGAGTTTGATAGGCAGTTGTGAGCTGGCTGATTGTGGGTGCTGGGAACTGAACTAAGGTCCTCTGGAAGAGCAGTCGGCACTCTTAACCACTGAGCCTTCTTTCCAGAACCTGTATATAGTTTTTTAATTCTCATAAATACTAGACAAACTGAGCATGGCCATTCTCTTTTAAAGGAGATACAGCGATAACTCAGAAGTTTATTAATTTTTCTAAGATCCACTTGACTGATGAGGGGTTGACCCCGGCAGGAAAACAAGGTTTTTGTGTCACATAGTTTATCCTTTCCTAGAATTGCATAAATCAAAAGTATTCTCTCTTGACAATATTCTCTCTCTCTCTCTCCCTCTCCTTCTCTCTCTCTCTCTCTCTCTCTCACACACACACACACACACACACACGCACACACACACAGGCACACACACAGACACACACACACGCACACACTTTTAAAGTAGAGCCCATGTTTCCCCTTCATCCCTCAATAAAATGATAAGCATTTCCTATAGAAGACTTATATAAAAGATAGTCACTGCTTGTTTGATCTTTCTAAATAATGTCCTTAATCGTAAGTCTGCTATGATGCAACTCCCCTCAAATTAAGTTCATTGAATGTCATATCTGGATTTCCACAGAATCAATGCTTCACCATCCTATTATGTAAGACTTACTTTACCAAGACTTGAAAGATATCTTCTGCAAGGCCATCCATTAAATTGAGATTTTCAACAAGTCAGTTACGTATTTATCCAATTCATTATACAGTATTTGTTTTAATTTCTCATGTATTCCCCCAAACCCTCATGAACTATAGCTATGCATGCACTCCACATAGCTGTGTTCCGGGTGGGTTCCAGAAGCACGGAGCCATGCAGCTGGGCAGAAGTAGCTGGGGAAGAAAATAACCACTATGGTCAAGTTCGTGCTGCCTCTCCTGAATTCAGACCAAACTAGCCCATGTTAATTTAAGCAAGGACCCACCTTGTAATGCTATACAGTTCCCACCCCTTCCTTCTCTGGGAGAACACACTGCTGGTTATGAGGTAAGTTTGCCAAATGGTTTTCTTAATGGAACACGGCTCCGTATGCCCTTTGCATCGAATTTCACAGTACTTCCAAATAGTATGAATTTTTGCAACTCACTTGAGCAGTACCCCAGATGGTATGACATTCTGTTTCTAGAAGGAAATGGAATATATTTCCTTCTGCATTGCATTCCATTTAGCTCATTCCTTCGCCTGGTCTGAAATGGGATCCTGCAAAGTCACAAATGTTGGACCATCACAAGGGTCCCAACTTAACCTGGAAAATCCCAGTTCGTTTATGGAGCATGCTAACAATTTCGTTTTCACACCGTTACTGTGACTCCCCTTGGTGGTGGTGACTTCTATTGCTCTGAGACTCCTTTAAGGCCTCATTCTCCTTTCTCATGGTTGACATTCTGGGCCATCTTGGGCTCCTACAGTCATGATATAGTAATCTTGTCTCCAAATTATAATGCCTGTCTATTGGTCATACTGCCCGATGCATGCATTCGGATATGCACAAAAGGCTTACCTTTTTTAAAAGCTCATTTTTTTTTACTATGGAGTGTGTGTGTGTCTGTCTGTCTGTTTGTCTGTCTGTCTGTGTTGTGTGTCTGTGGTTATGTGCTCAGGAGTGCAGGTGCCTGTGGAGGCCAGAAGAGGCTATCTGGGGTCCCCTATAGCTGGAGTTATAAGGAATGATGAGCCCCCCAACGTAGGTGCTGAAAATGGGTCCCTGATCGATCCCCTGTAAGAGCAGTGAGATCTCCTAACTGGTAAGCCATCTCTTCAACTCTAAGGCTTAGCTCTCACTCCTTGCCATGCCCTGTGAGAACTGACTTCCTTCCTTCTGAACCTTGCTGTCTAGTGGCACAGAAAGACTGTGGTACATGGTAGAAAGTGTGAAGAAGTGTAGGAAGAGACCACTGGGACATACTACACCTGAGAAATTGACCTTTAATTTGCAATTAATATGAGGGTGTTCTGGAGTTTGCTTGTTCCTAGGTACTGATATGGGGACTCCCTGGACACTCGCAGGGCATAGTTAAGAAGGCAGTATATATTGAGGATATAGACTGATGGGATTGGCTTTACAAAGAACTGTCATCACTGGCAGCTTGACCCTCAGTGAGGACTTGAAAGTCAGGGGAGCTTTTAGCACCCAGGTGTCCAGTTCTATGCTTCTTTTCATTGGCAGTCAGACCAACAACCTTGTGCTCTTCGTCCTCTGTCTGCCTGTCAGTCCCAGCAGGGCTGATGTTGCCAAAGGTCTACACAGAGTCTGTGAGAACCTCTGAGGAGGGGCCTACTCAACTTCAAGGTGAGGGCAAAGGGCAAAGGAATGATTGAGGTGCGAGAGTCTTTAGAGTCACCCGAGGAAGAAGGGGAGGGTGGTGACACACGACATGGGCAGAGGTGGAAGATTCCACACAGTGTTGAGACAGCATCCTGTTGGCTTGGCAGTGGAGGTGTGTTTGAAGTAGGGGAAGAAAATGGACACATATTTCAAAACTAAACAGGATGAGTGGACAGTGGGTGGATTGTGAGCTCAAAACTGCTCTAACAAGTGACTTTCTTTCTCTTTCCAGCCTTCTTGTCTCTCTGTGTCTTTTTCTCGTCCGTCTGTTCCTCTCTCCGCTTTTTTTCTCCACTCCTTTCCCTTCTTTAGTGGTTTTCCTCCTACTTAATGGTCAAAATGATTGCGTGTGAGAGAGAGGAAGAGAGAGAGAGTAGAGGTTGGAGAACAGCCTCAGGTGTTGTTCCTAAGACTCCATTAAGTTTGTAAACTATCATTTACTCATTCTTTGGCATTTTCATCCGTGTGTACAATGGAGCTTGATCATATCTACCCCAGTTCTCCTCTCCTACTTTCTCGGGTCACCCTGGAGCATGTGCCGCTCTCAACTTCACGTCCTCCGGCTCATAACCCACTGCATCCGTTTAGTGCTGTCTGTTTAGTGTTGGCTGACCTTGTGGGCTTGTTCTTGTACAGGTCCTGTGCAGGTGACCGTAGCTTCAGTGAGCTCCTGAGTACCATGGGCTTGCCTCAACCAAGAGATAGCACCACATCCCTTTTGAGGGGTGAACCTGGAAGTCACCAAGTAGGCCCAGCTGGCTGGCTAGCAAGCCCTGAGGATACCCCTGTCTCTGTCTGGCCCAGAGCTGGAGATTATAAGCTCACATGACCCTGATACATGGGTTCCAAGAATAACACTCAGGTCACCAAGTCTGCGGCAGCAATCACTCTCCCAGCTGAGCTGGCATCCCCAGCCCTGTATCCAGGATTTGGTGAAGCTAATGGATAGGAGGTATGACCCTATAGAGAGAATGCCTGAAATTGGGGTAGGCAGCAGGTGGGGCTCTTGGGAGCCAGGGCAGGGAGCCAAAGAAAGCTCAGAAAGCTCAACTGTTCCTGATCAGGTTAGCCACAGTCTCTGGACAGGCCCCACCCTTTTACTTCCGGCCTCGGCTCTGCTCTCCTTTTAGGAGAAAGCACAAGTTAGACATGGCTAGCCAGAGCCTGGCTGCATGATCAAGAAGTCTCACGACTGTCAACTCAGAAGGGTACCAGCAGAGCTGGCCGCTGGTTCATCATTAGGACTCCATCCCTGGGGTGGCCCAAAGGCAACACACGGATGGCCAGGTGGAAGGGGTGCTGCTTTCTGACACTATGCTCATAGCAGCTGGAAGACTGACCAGGTCCATTCCTCAGAGACGGACGGGGCAGTTTCTCCCCAGGTCTCAGAGAGTGGGACTCCTCCTGGTCGAATTCTCCCATGCTGGACCTGGATGATGGTCCTTTCCGCCTCCATTGCCCTTCCCAGGTCAGAACCCACCTGAGGACCAAATCCTTCCCTCAAGGCGCTGACTAATAACATCTGCTCTGGGCGCCATTGACGCGTCTTTATTTCCATCCCGTCTTCACAGTTTGATCCAGACTTCTCTTTGATGGCCTGTAAATATTCATCATCTGAGATTCTTTTGAATTGCAGTGGCTTTTAGTTAAAATTGAGTAAAATGTACCATTTGAATAATAAAAACCTCATTAAAGGAAAGCTAAAAGAATACTTTTCCTTTTGTACAAGCCAATTAGGTACCCTCATAATTAAAAAAAAATAAGTCAAGCACATTATGGTTTCATATTCCATAAGCCTGTTTCTAATTAATGGAGGTGACACGGCTTAGGTGCTAGGTACACATTTTGCCTCCGGTGTTGTGCAGTCGACATTAATGAAGGCGATGGGAATGTGGTAGGGGAGCAGCTCCTCTGTGAGTCCAGGTCGAGGCCTTTAGTGGGTCTCCATTCTCAGGGACACCGGACGGCAAGAATAAAGGTACCCAGAGAGAACCTGTGGTCGCTGAGAAGGTGTCATATTAAAATTCTCAATGGCTACACTTAGTGGCTCAACTGTCCCAAAGACAAGTATTCACAGACCTGGATTTTTCTTTTGTGGAGAAAAGGGAGTGGTGTGGAGGTAAAGGGGGCCACCATTTAACCCCCTCAGCTGACAAGATACAAGGCCAGATGCTCATCATCGTCTTCCAAGTTGTATTCTGCTGTTCCCAGTTTATAGGGGAGGAAACGGCACACACAGGCTCACTGTCTGGCCAGGAACCTGCTAAGAAAGTAACCGCCCTGGGCTCAGATGGCATCCAGTTTGGATATTGGATTGGTTACTTGTGGCTGTGACAGAAGATCTTACAGAAACAACTGGGAGAATGCAGGATTCATGCAGAGTCGCTGTTTCAGAGGATCTCTGCCCATAAGGGCAGAGAGGGCATTTTGGGGAGGGGACAGTTCAGTCCATGTGGCTTAAAGCTGTTTCCCCTGTGGCAGCAGGCAGGAAAGAATCGAATCGGGCCAGAAACAGGGCCAGGCTGTGTAACTCTTAAAGGCGCCCTCCCAGAACTCATTTATGACAGCTAGGCTCTGGGTGCACCAGCCCTGCTCCACCCACTCCACCCACTCCACCGCCTCCCACTGAAGCTCCAGCATCTGGGCCTAAGTTCATCTGTGGGTGGCGTCTCATGGTCCACCAGAACTGTTCTTTATCTCGCTCTTCCTCGGTTATTTGTTTACTCACTTATTTTTGTCAATCCAAATATTTGGATTCTAACCTCAGGAAAGTTGCCTCTAATTACATTACTAATTCTATAATAATGTAATCCAAAAGCCTCCTGTTGTCCTCTCTGGACAATGGCAACAAGAATACATATCACCCAAGGTTGGCGTGACAGTTAAATGAGCTATGTATCCAGAATTCTCAGCAAATGTCTACTCCACAGTTAACACCACCCTCACACAAAAAGGGGTGGGGGGAACAACTTTGAGAAGTGACCAAAACACTAGAGTTGTAACCAAAAAGGAGCTCCACATCAGACACTTGTGTGCCTCCCTCCTCGGCGCACACTACATTTTCTAAAGTTTCTGTCTTGCTGCAAAGCCTCCCCGGTACAGATCTCTGCTTTAGTGTGAAGCAGGGCTGGTGCATGCAGTGAGGAGCTGACACCTCAAAGCACTCAGGTCCAGTCTTCAGAGAGTAATGACATCACGTGTAGCCGTTGATTGGCAGCTGCAGTGCACACCATATACGAAACAGGAGTTATCCTGGACAAACACAACCACTTCACCGAGCTTATTTTTAAGTTGCAATACATTGGGAAGTAGATCAAGCACCAGAAATGAATGTCATGCTCTCTTAACAAGATCCAGGTTGCCCCGTGATAATGAGATTTCATGAATCCTTAAAGGTGTGATTTGTCAATATGCTTCCTCCTAGCTATGCTGTGCCTGCTTTCCACCAAGCATTTAAACAAACTTTACTATCAGTTCTTTATAGACTTGTCAAAAACCTAGAAAAGGAGGGAGTGCTTCTAAATTTGCTGTTTGCTAGATGTCAAAAACAAAATCCTGGGAAGGAAAGAACATGACAAGCCAGTGTCACACAGGAATAGACACAGAGACTTGAACAAAATGCCAGCAAACCAAATGCAATCATGTACAGAAAAAAGGATTGTATACTTATGATATGTAAGGAATTCAAAGTTAAGTATTCAAAAATAAATCAATGAAAGAATTACAGGTAAGAAGAATAAGATCATCTGGATGGATATAGAAAAATTATTTGCAAATAGTTAAGTATTCTTTCTTGATTAAAAAAGTACTCAGAGTTGGAATCAAAGAAGTCATTTTTTTCACCTTATTAATTTATACAGAAAGACCACAGCTGATATAACGTGAATGCTTTCTCCCTGACACCCAGAAATAGGCAATGGTGTTTTCAGCCAGAATCCATTCAAATTAGAAAGGAAAAATTTAAATTTCCTCCCTTGTAGATGAAATCACTTTGCATGTATAACATCTTAAGAAATCAAATTGAGAAGTATTAAAACTCGCAGCCAAGTTCAGCTGGATTGCAGGGTGACCACTTAGTATGTAGAAATGAGTTGGTTTCTCTGTGGGAGCAACGACACCTCCAAAAGGAACTGAAGAAAATCATTTTGAACTGAAGAAAATCATTTTGCTTGCAGGCGGCAACATCAGAAATAAGAAAATCAGAAGCAGTTTTGAAACTTATAAAAGAATTTAACAAAAATGTGGAAAGCTTAGACTTCTGAATGTATAAAGCATTGTTGGAAGAAATTAAAGAACACTCAAATGAATAAAGGTAGCCCATGTTCATGGATTGGAAGGTGTGATTCTTTGTCCGTTAGGTTCATCTACAGGGTGGATTCAGTTTCCTTTAAAGCTGGAATTTTGGTCTTGAACTTCATATGAGAATGAAAAAGACACTGAGTAGACAAACCAAGAGTGGAAATCAAGTGGGAAGCCTTCCACTTCCCAGTAATTAAAAACACACTTTGTCATGACCACAGACATTCAAGAACTGAATGGAATTAAGGTTCCAGAATTAAACCCTCACATGATTGATTGATTTTTTTTTAAATGCTGGTGCCAGAATAACTCAGTTGGGTAAGTAAGTCTTTTCTATAGATGGTTCTAGTAACACTGGGTACCCACCACAAAAGAATGAAGCCAAATCACTTTCATGTGCCATACACAAAGTTAGCGGAACAGGAATCAGTGACCTAAATATAAAACCCAAACTACTTTATTCCACAAGAACACATAGAATCACAATATCTTTGTGGCATTAGAGTAGACAATGACTTCATATGTCCAACCCCAAAAGCGCAAGGGACAAAAGAGGAATTAAAATCAAAACAAAACGAAATGAGAAATCACTAAAATTAAAAGCTTTTGTGTTTCCAATTATACCATCAAGAAAACATAAAGACAACCTATAGCATGGGAAGGATGTTTGAAAACTGTCCACCTTGAAAGGGTTTCATGCATCATCCATAAAGAATTTTCATAATCCAACAGTAAGAAGATAAAACTGCGAGCTCCAAAAAGGAACTGAACTCACTCTTCTCCCAAGAAGATATGCTAACTATCAATGAACACATCAAATGATTCTCAGTATCATCAGCCAAGACATGTAAACCACAAAGAAGTGGTTGCTCGTGTTTGCTAGGGTGACACAGGGCTCACCGTGGACAGAGAGATTATAAGAGCCGGAGAATGAGGAAGCTTCTAGAAACTAGATCCATGAAGTCTCACCAGCATGGGCTCAACAAGGAAAAGAGCAATAGAGATGCTAATGTGGCTGAGGGAAAGGCTGTGAGTCCTCAGCCCTACACACAGAACTACAAGCAACTCGGAAATGCTGAGATTGACAGAGACTGTCTTCCCCAGGGAAGAGCACACCAATTGGTTATCAAATGCCAAAGGGCCAACCCTGAATAAATACACCTACAAGTAACATTATACAGACTCAGACTGTACAGGTTGTGTTTGTGTATTTAGGATGTGTGTGTGTGTGTGTGTGTGTGTGTGTGTGTGTACACGTGTCTATGTATGTTTGTAACAATCCATGAATTCAAAAAGGAGCAAGGAAGGGTGTGATAGGGTTTGGAGAGAGGAAAGGGAAGGGGGAATTGTTATGGTTTTATTATAATATCAAAAATAAAAGAAATAATTTCAAAAAGAAAGAAGAGATGGGCGGTGAAAGTGTTGTATGGATGTAGATGTGTGTAGCGCACAGCTAGTGAGGGTGTGAGGGTCCCACTTTGGACCGCAGTTCAGTTTGATTCGCCCTCAAAAGTTAAACACAGCATTATTCTGAGCCAGCAATTCCATTTGCAAGTGCGTACTTGAGAGAAATAAACTGACACATCTCCAGAAGAACCGTCAAAGCAACGTCCACAGCAGCTCTATTCACATTAGCCCAACACTGCAAGCAACCCATCTGCCCATCAAAGGATTAACGGGCAAGCTTGTTGCTGTCTGTGCACACAGGAGAGTACATCTCGGGCTCAGGAGGGAGGGCAGTGCCCGTTCTTGGTACAGTGCGACACCCTGAACATCATGCCAGGTCAAAGAAGACAGTCATAAAAGACCTGCTATCATCCTATTTACATGAGATGATGGTGTTTGACAAATCTATAGAGTAGAAAGTATATTCGTTGTGTATGGGGGTCGGTACCATGCAACTCATGACAGCTGATGGGTTCCTTTTTATACTTAAAATTGCTGTTAGAATCGGAGATGGTTACTTATCTCAGAATTACACTAGATGTGAATTATAATCTCAGGATTAAAAAAAGTGGAAAAATAACAAATGCCTGATAGGGAAAAAAAGAATCTGACACCCCCCCCCCCCCCCGTCCATACTCAGCACTAATGTTTTTCTGTATTTTCTTTCTTAGTGACTGCATAGGGAGACATTCCATTTGTTTTGCTTTTAGTTTTGTTTTGATTTTATGTTATCACATATTAATTTGTTCGTGTGTGTTCCCTCAGATGTGTGTGTACGTATGTGGGTGAGTGGGTGTGTGCCAAGACTGGTGGGGGAGACAGGAACAACTTGAACTTGCAGGAGTCTGTTGTGTCTTTCCACCATGTGGGCGTGTGGGATCAGACTCAGGGCATCTGAGTTGGTTGCCAATGTGTTTATCCACTGTCCTGGCAGCCTTGGCTCTGTGTTTTGTTTTTGGAGACGGGATTGCACTCTGTATGCCAGGTTGGCCTAGAGTTTGCTGTGTGGCCCACACTGGCACCTGCCTCCTCAGTGCTGAGATGACAGGCGTGAGCCACCACATCTGCACTGGCGTTTCCCTTTCTGGAGGAAGCTGTGTGACACATGTAGGCACGCATGCTGACCTTTGCTGCCCGCCAGACTGGAAGCCTCTCAATTCACTGTTGTGTATTTATCTGTTCTACTATTGAGGAGCATGCATGGGTGATTTCTAGTCCATAGTTAATTTTATGAGTTCTGTTCATCTGTGTAATTATTAACATCTTTATGTATACACTTGGACTCTTTCCTTAGGTAAGTGTCTTGGAAAGTGTTGATTTCCTGAGGTAGATCATCACAACCTGGGTGACTTAAAGCAAGAAATTCATAGCCTCTCATGGTTCTTGGAGCCGAAAGTCTGAAGTCATGGTGCCTACAGGTGGACTCCATCTGGGTGGCTGTAGGGGCCTCCTCGTCATTCTCCTGGCTTCCTAACATTGTTCTTGATCCTTAGCTTTTCTCAGCTTTCTCATCTATCACTCAGGTTCCCTCCACCCTATTGGTGTGTGTGTGTGATTCTGTAATATGTATTTTTGCTTCATAATGGATTCTAAAACAAAGTGGATTTGCTTGTTATTGTGCTGTGGGCTTCAGATCATTTGCTTACAACCTCTTCTTCACAGGACAATTTCCCCCAGTTTAATTTGTTGCTTTTATGTTTCAGTTACAAATACAGGAGAGAGCCTTGAAGGTCTATCATTGTGTAGTATCTGTTCATTAGGATTTCTTTTTAGAGAAAATGTATTTATTAGGAGTTAGGACTTTCAATCAAATGAAGGGTTACTTCTAGTGTTAAAATTGTGTTTCCAGCACACCTCTTCTTTCTTATCCCCAGGTTCATTTCTAACAGGCAGATTTAATCCGAACCTAAAAGGAAGATACATACCTATGCATGTGTGTCCGCACACAAAAACACATACACACAGTGAGGCAGGGTCTCATGTAGCCAAGGCTAGCCTGAAACTCACTTCGTAGTCAAAGATGACCTTGAACTTCTGATCCTCCTGCCTCCACCTCCTGAGTACTAGGGTTACAAACATGCTTGGCTTTTGTGGTGCTGAGAATGAAACCCGGTCTAAGTACAAGCTAGGCAAGCATTCCTAGGAGGAATATATTCCAGTATCTGACTGTCTCTATAAACAGAACATATTCCCTTGATGGGTTTATTTAGTACCTACTAAGCATCAGGCCCCAGTGTCAGCCTTTCTTGTAGTGTGCCTTTTTCATAAAGAAAGGAAATGAACGGGCTCCTCGTGGGTATCCGGTGGGCTATTTTGATTGAACTTAAAAGTGGTACTAATTGTTGGTATTAAAAGCAGAGTTAACTAGAAACTGTGTGTTCCAACTCCAGCGAGCCACCGTTGTCCTGATCTACTCCTTATGGTTCTGGGTTAACCATGCGTGTCTTGGGTCCTGTGAACTTCTTGTTGCTTGTACCTTGAGGGCATGGCCCATGCAGACTGATGTAACATCCTGGCATATTTCATCTCTCACTGGATGGACTCTTGAAAACCCTGAGAAATGGGTTATTTCTAAGTGGACATAGATGGCACCTAGTTGAAGACCATCGATTTGTGCCTGATATTGTCTGTTTTATTGTGTAGGTCTCTTCATGTGCTTGTGTGCAACGCGGGGACTTTCGCTCTACCCTGGACCCTCACGAAAGATGGCCTGGAGACGACCTTCCAGGTCAATCACCTGGGACACTTCTACCTTGTCCAACTCCTGCAGGATGTTTTGTGTCGCTCAGCCCCTGCCCGTGTCATCGTGGTGTCTTCTGAGTCCCACAGGTGGGTTTGAATTTAATTTGATATTTTCCACTTGTCTCTTTGTTTACATCATCTGAAATTCTCCCCAAGGCTCCAACTGAAAATCATCCTGATTTATTGAGGGCTCAGCATTTAAACGCTCTTACAGAGAACCCCAGTTCAGGTCCCAGCCCCCAGGTCAGGTTCTCATAGCCACCTGTGACTTCAGATACAGAGGGTGCAACACCCTCTTCTGGTCTCCGCAGACAACATCAACCACACACACACACACACACACACACACAAATAAGTCTTAAAATTACTAATTTTGACTAGATTTACTATGAGAAACGTCAGTGTGCACAACCTGGCTTCATTAATTTTTCCAGATCTTTCTACATGTATGATCATGGGGAATTGTTTCTGGGGCGGGGGGGACTGTCTAGAGTAATATAGAGTGATTTTACAATTATACCTTAGGCTCCCCATTGATTTCACTCGGAGATGGAATAATAATTGATTAAATCTGAATGGCATGACCTTTATTGATTTGTAATTCAACAACTTCAAAGTCTCACGGAGAGGAGAGCACAGTTATTCTAGCAGGGGAAACAATGCAGTTAAGGCCGCGAGATGAAATCCAATTGTTTTATAATGAGAAATTAGGGAATTCAATGCAGACATTAGCAGCGTAATTGCAGAAAGGGAAGGACTGTAGTTAGCATGTATTGGAAATCTGGCCATGCCTCTTTCGGTTAGAATTTCAATTTACACATCAGATGGCGTTTCTTTCTGATTGCCATTAGACTATTCAATCGACGAAAAAGACATCTGAAAACATTGTGGTGTTTTCAACATATTTGTGCTGGAGTTGGATAAACAACTAACTGTTTCTAAGAGAAGTGCTAAGAAAAGACAAAGGGTTTTCTGGGCTGTCGAGGCAAGATTTACAGCTTATTCCGGAAGATTCGCTTCCCAGTGCTCCTGGTATTGGGGACCGGGGCCAGGGGTTGCCTCCTTAGTAAAGCAGCTAAGAGTAAATTAAAAAAAAAAAAAAAAAAAAAAAAAAGAATGTGCCAAGGACTATTTTCTGTCTCTTCTTCTCCACCTTAAGTCCTGAAATGTTTTGGTGACCCAGAATGCGGCTTATTATTTTTTTAATCATACTTCCATAAAATGTAACCCCTGGGACTTTGAAGAACGAGACCAGCCAAGGGTTAGCTTGAACCCTTTATCACTCCCAAGCACAGGGGCTTACGGTGCAAGTGACACACTGCAGACAGATTTACTCTTGCCAGTTTAGATTTATGATGGCTGCAATGAAAGGGAAGCACGGGTAATAATCCCCCCTCTCCCCCAAGAAGACACAAAACATCTAGTAATTAGGGAGTCACAAAATCTGGCCTGGCTTATCTTTGCAGATCACACCAGGTTTGCGGAAGAAAGGGAGTGGCCCCCGCGAAGCAGGGAAGGAGGCTACCGTGGGGGCAGACAGGAGAGAAAGATGTAGAAATAAATCTGCCAGCCCCAATCGCTTACCAGATGTGGAGGGCACCACGGGATATGTTTAAATGAGCTGGTATTTAATGGGAGCCGGTGTGGAGGTGTCAGCTGTTCAGTTCCCTCAATAAAACTCTGTCTCAGCTGCCATTTCCTGGGACGCCTTTGTTCTCGCTGGAACCACACTGTAACTCCCGCTTACTTGGAGGTCCAAGTCCTAATTTCATATTAAAGACGAATTTGGAAGGAAAGTCCTTGGCCTCCTGAATGAGGTCCATTGTCATGTCTAGCAAGGCCTAGTTGACCGTGTGTGAAAGGCCTGCATCTGTGTGCCGACTGGCTCTTCTTGTCCACTTTCTTCTCAGTAACATTCTTACAAAATATTAATTCCTACGAGCGGGACTGTTTATTACTCTGGTGTTGCATTCCCGAGCTCCAGCGAGGAAGCATGGGTGCCAGGCACACAGACAGCGCTGGCTCACTCCTGGAGGACCCAGAGCCCAAACCAAATTGTAAAATGCAAAGTGTTGATATCTAATTACCTCCATAAACCTTGGCGGAGTCTCTCCGTCGGAGTCAAGACCCCCTGTTAGGGGAAAAATAAAGTCTTATGTTTGCAGAAAATATTCTACTGGATGCCCTCAGGCGAATTATTTATTAACCACTCTCTATCTTCGCTGTGTTTTACTTACTTAGCTGGAGTCTGAGCGAGTGAATTGAGTTTCTGCCTGTCTAAAATATATCATAATGAAATGGGCAGTTGGCTTCCTCACTGTGAAAGTTTTTCAGATAACAATTAAAATAGAAGGAAAAGAGCAGAGTGCTGGTCATACAGCTTTCAACAGCCTCAGCAGGAGGACGTGACAGGCGGTTACATGTACAGACATAGTCACACACACACATGTGGTCACACACAGTCACACATAGTCATGCATAGAGTCATACCCCGACACCGTCTCACCTAGACAGACTCTCAGACACATAAAATTGTACACAACCAGAAAAAACTCACGTAAACCACAAAGTTATATAACCAAACCACACCCAAGGTCTCACATAGTCACACAACCACAGGAAGTCTGATATCCACAATCACACATGTACAGTCACACACACAACCACAGGAAACTACACCTAGTCACAGACAGACATCCCAGTCACATATATTCACATATAATCATAGACAAAAATCACACCATCACAAGTGTACAGTCACATAGGCATGCACAGGGGCACACACATCTCATCACCAGCACAGCCTCACACGTACAGTTACACACAGATTTTTCCATGCAAGTTCATTTCTACTACTTGAACACACCAGATGTTGTCTGTGCAAGTCCACTCTCATTATTTTATTTTTGTAATTAAGACTTGTTTCCAGATTTTTTTTTTTTTGAGACAAGTTTTCTCTGTAGCTTTGGAGCCTGTCCTGGAACTCACTCTGTAGACCAGGCTGGCCTCAAACTCAGAGCCCTGACTATCTCTGCCTCCCAAGTGCAGGGATTAAAGACATGCGCCACCACTGCCCGGCAAGAATTGTTTCAGCTTTAACAGAGACCTATGTAAAGAAATAGAAGACAGGGACTCATGGGTCAGTCTGTCTGGAGAGCAGATGTCAGCCAGCCTCTCCGTGGACAGGAGGGATACTGCTCAGACCTTCCTTGGCTTTGCAAGACTTTAAACTTGAAAACAGTGCAGGAAGCCTCAAAGAGCTGCCTCCCTGCCTCTAGAGCAGCCAGACCAATGGGTCATGTTCCTGGATCCTCACTCACTTCCGTGTATGGACCAGAAGTGTGCCCACTCTTCCCACTTCTTAAGAACTGAGGGCATAAACTAGTGAGACCTTCAGGAGTCTGGGGTTGGCATGGCCTAGAGTTCCATCTGCATCACTAAAGGAACAATAGATAATAGAGATAAGTTTAATTTGCCCAATGTTCCCAAGTCATGGAGTCAGGGGCCCATCCTAATACCAGGAGACACTATCTGCAATTGTGTAATCAAGATGGGAAGGTGACCTTCATGGTCAGTGTTATCTTTTAAGGGAGACTTTAAACCATATATATATATTTTTTTTTTGTAATAGCCTATAAGCCTTGAATTCTACCCTCATGCCTCGTCTTCAGTTGTCAATTCCTGGTTTCCATTTTAATCCTGATACTGTGCTCACCAAGAATCCCCAGCCTAGCATTTGAACCAGATAGACAAATGACTGGTAGTTGGTGTTAATGCCAGAGGGGTAGGAGACAGGTGAAACATAAAGATGGCATTGCTAGCTCTGCTGCTGATCTCGGAGGGACTATGGGAGTGATCAGACACTGGGAGTGATGCCATAGAGTTGGTCGTGCAGAGTGGATGCTAAGTTACCATGGAAACAGATATCTCAATCGCTTTGCGTGACTTTTTCAATCTATCCGTCTTACCACCAAGAAATCATTGTGGTATCAAGCTGGGAGAGCTTCCTGAAAGAAGTGTCCCTAGGCTGGGTTCATGTGAATGCGTTGGTTAGGGAGATTTTCTAGGAGCAAAAAGAGAAAAAAAGCATTGGGGGAACCCACGAAGGGTGCCGTATTTATTCCACACTATTCAGATGTTTGCGCATGCTCAATACCCTGTTCTACTCTCAGTAGTAACATTCCCACCTCGTGTCTCAGGCCTCGGAGCTCCGGCTTTGTAACTCAGTAATCCCTTCTGTGGTCACCCTTCTGTAACGCTTCATTGCTATATTGAAATCAAGTTGAAAATAATATCACTTTTATTGCACAGACATATTTTTTTGTTCACTATGATGGCATAAATCTACTATAAAGAAAGCATAAACTGAAAACCAAATAGCACATGTTTCAACATTAGACTACTTGGGCAGGACTATGGGGAAGATATTGGGATATCTGTGTCCTGCATAAATCACCCTCACAGAGACTGTCAACAGGTAGACTCCATTGCACACTCCAGTGCCACTGATACTGAATTAAACCTCACACTCCTGAGCCCCAGGACATCAAGGGCGCATTCATTCCTTATTCACATAGTTGTTGCATGGGATTGAATAGGCAATAGATGTTAAAACTATGCACATACATGGAACACTTGCTTGAGATTATGGGAATTCTACCCAGCCTTTGTATTTGTCTAAGTGGGGCAGTCATCGTGGAACATGATTCTTGTTCTTCTAGCAGGGCACCTGAGTGCTTTCACCCCAACTGGTCGTCATTTCTTCTATCAGAACAAGGACCCTGAAATTGTCACATTTTTTGTTAAGTTCTTTGCTTTGGGCAATTAAGCTGCAAGTCTGGGGTCTTCTTGTGGCTTCGGAACCTGGAAACAGGAAACCAAGAGTTAGCTGCAAGGTGTCCCTTGGTGACATTAGCTTTGCTGATTTCTGAGTTGCAGCATTCAGCATCTGAGTAAATGTCACTGAGTCCTGGGAGAGGAGTATTTAATTTCTGTTAGCATGACTATCATCTTTTGTGGTGGTTTGCATGAGAAATGCCCTCTATTGTCTTGGATATTTGAATACTTGGACCCCAGGTGGTGGCAGTGTTTAGGTGTGTTTATGGGTTGTGTCCTTGCTAGTGTAAGTGTGGCACTGGGAGTGAGCTTTGAGAGTTTAAAAACGAGCACCATTTTGAGTTTGTCCTTTCAGCTTTGTGCTTGAGGTTCAAGATGTGTGCCCATGTCTTCCTGCTCCAGCTGCCATGACTTTGCTCCACCATCATGGGCTCTAACTCTCTGGAACTTAATTCCAGATAAACCCTTGCTTCTCTAAGTTGCCCTGGTCATGGTGTTTATCACAGTAGCAAAAAGTGACTGACACACCTACCTTGTGATAGTTTTCTTAGTTTTAACACATCCTCAACTGTTCCTTCAGAGGAGCAAGGTTTGTTCTTGATGCTCCTTTGCCATTTGCACTGTGTTTTCCATAGTCGTTTTCTGCAACATTCTTATCCTGTTCCCTTACTATGTATGCTGGCTAGTTTTAAGTCAACTTGACACAAGCTTGAGTCATCAGAGAAGAAGGGGCCTCTGTTGACAGAGGTTTCTGTCCTGCCTGGTTCTGCAGTTGTTCAGTCCCAAAGAAACACACAGAGGCCTATATTAATTATAAACTGGTTGGCCTAATAGCTCAGGCTTTCTTATTAACTAACTCTTACATCATATATTAACCAATCATTCTCTTCTGTGTTAGCCACGTGGCTTGATACCTTTTATCAGCGAGGCAGTCTCATCTTGCTTCCTCTGTGTCTGGGTGGCGACTGCAGACTAAGCCTTTCCTCTTCCCAGAATTCTCCTATTCTTGTTTCCCTGCCTATACTTCCTGCCTGGCTACTGGCCAATCAGCATTTTATTAAACTAATACAACTGACAGATCTTTACAGGGTACAAGACCATTGTCCCACAGCAGGCCTCAGTCCAGAAAACACCTCCTTGAGATCAGGTATAGGCAAGAAAGCCTGTAGGGCACTTTCTTAATTGGTAATTGATGTGGGAAGGCCTGGTCCATTGTGAGTGGGCCCACCCCTGGGCTAATGGTCCCAGGTTCTATAAGAAAGCAAGCTGAGCAAGCCATGTGGAGCAAGCCAGTAAGCAACTCGCCTCTATGGTCTCTGCGTCAGCTCCCACCCTACTTGAGTTCCTGTCCTGGCTTCTTTTGATGATGAACAGTGACGTGGAAGCATAGGCCAAATAAACCCTTTCCTTCCCAGTTCCTTTTGCTCATGGTGTTTCGTCACAGCACTAGCAGCCCTAAGTGGAACAGAAATTTGTATCAGAGACGGGGTATTTCTGTAACACACCTGACCGTGTTGTCTTGGGGAGGACTATCGAAGGACTTTGGAACTTTGGGCAAGAAAAGCCATTGATGTGTTCAAAGCTTGATAAGTTGTTCTGTGAGAGCTTGGAAGAAAAGAACGTTGAGAGAAGTGCAGATGGTGGAGGCCCTGCTTGTGAAGTTCCAGAGGGAAGCTTGAGAGTTACTTAAAGACCATTGGGGCCATGGCATCTTTTCTATTTTGAATTAAGATTCTGTGGTTCTGGTCAGCTGGAGCTGAAAAGTCAACTGTGAGTAACAAGATACCAACAGCACTGCTCTAAAACTTTTGCTTTACTGGGACCATTGATTCTGGTTAGCTGAAGCTGAGGAATGGATGCTGATTAAGAAATGACCAGCATCAGTGAGGTGAAATCTCCTGGGAAGTTTCTGCAAAGTCAGCACACAGAAGCCGTGTTCCAGATGTGGTCAAGGTTGTACTTCCTGCTGACAGCTGAACTTGGTAGTGTAAGGGTCACCCAGGTTGTACTGGTTGTGAAGGCAAAGAGAGCAACTGAGGTTTCACACTGTGACAGGCCAGAAGAGGCCATTGTTGAAGGTCCAAAACTAAGGGGTCATTCACAGAGGTTGAAGTTTAACACCATGCATAGAGCCCAGGAGGAGCTGCTGGTAAAAGTGCAGCCCAGTTGCAACAGAGACCCCTGGATTTTGGAGATGCCAGTACCATGGGATGTCCATCAAGAAAGCAACCAGAGCCTAGAAGACAAACTGTGTGTGTTGCAGAGACTCCTTGGAGGAGTCCAGAAGATTGTGAGTGAATCCCAGATACTGGACATCGAGTTATTTACACTGTTGGAGCTTGGTTTTGCTTTGTTCAGATTGCAACTGTGGCCTGGTGCTTCCCTCTTGAAATAAAGAATTATTTAACTTATTTTTGATTTTACAGGAGCCCACAGTTGAAGGATTGAATTTTTAAAGAGACTTGGGGGTTTTAAAAGAGACTTTGAATTTTTGAAAAGACTGAATTTAGAAGTGTTTCAATTTGTAAAGACTGTGGGGCTTTTAAAGTTATTTATGATTTTTAATGTGAGATCTTAGGGATGAAAGAGAAAGGAAAAGTTGTGGCTCAACCGTGATGTGTTTGTGTGTCAAGTTGGCAAGGGGATAGTTTTGTGTCAGCTTGACACAAGCTAAAGTCATCTAATAAGAGGGAGAGAAAATGCCGTAAGATCAGACTACAGCCAAGACTGTAGGGCATTTTCTTAATTACTGATTGTTGTGGGAGGGCCCAGCCCATTGTGGGTGGTGCCATCCCTAGGCTGGTGGTCCTGGATTCTGTAAGAAAGCAGACTAAGCAAGCCATGTAGAGCAAGCCGGTAAGCAGCTCCCCTCCATAGCCTCTGCATCAGCTCCAGGTTCCCACCCTGTTTGAGTTTCTGTTCTGATTTTCTTTGATAATGAAATGTGATGTGAAAGTGTAAGCCCACAAATCCTTTCCTCTCTAAGTTGTTTTTGGTCATGGTATTTCATCACATCAGTAGAACACTAACCAGGATACTCTACAATGCCAAAGTTGACAAAATGAAGCCAACTATAGAGAGTTCTTCAACAAATATGTACTATCTAGAACATTCTTTTAGGTTGTTTCTTATGATCCATTTTTTTTTTAAGGCAAACACTTTCTTTTTGGCAAAGAGACAGGTATAAAGGAAGGAATCAGTGGTGTTTAATGGCTCTGTCCGACTCTTATAAAACATCAACTAGTTACTTTGATTTGTGTGTGCCCATGCCGTGGGCATACTCAAAAACAGTAGACTGGGCCAGAACTCATTTTGGGTTTTGTTTATTTATTTTTTTTAAATGTAAAAGACTTTTGATGGCACCTCACCAAGGTTGCAGCCCTTTTATGATCATTAATTTTTAATCTGGAAAAGAGTCCTGGAGGCACGACAACTCATCTGTATTAACTTAAATGCACAAATGAAAATATACAGGGCTCATATGTTTGGCTAAAATAATCTAGGGAAATCCTGCCAAAGGTTAGGAACATGATACTGCTTTCCTAATCAGCTACCTTTTATCTAAGGCTTGTTTCCACTTAATTATCCTTGAACTTGTGGTTGAAGATCTTGAGGTACACGTGCACATACGAGTGCACACATACACACTCACATACACACACACACACACACACACAGAGAGAGAGAGAGAGAGAGAGAGAGAGAGAGAGAGAGAGTTTTCCTTTTTTGATTTTTTAAGGTTGGGAACTCAGTGTAGTCTGGAACTCACTATAGCCTAGGCTAGCCCCAAGCTTGGGATCATTCTCCTGCCTGCCTGCCTGAACTTGCTGAGTACTGCCATTAAGGCTTGACTGAGGCCCAGAGGATGTATGGTTTATTTGGTCTACTGCACTCCTGGGTTTAAACTTAAGCTTCCTCTTTGGATCACGTTACTTAGCAGCATGTTAAGTCTCCACCTTCTGTTTATAAGGGACATGGTGGTGAGGTATTCTAGATCAAATCTCCATGGTTCGTTCAGATTTTAAATCGAAATCCAAAGCCCCATGAGAAGCTGCATCTTCCATATTCTATATCATGCTTTCTGTTTTTCAGATTTACAGATATTAATGATTCCTCAGGGAAACTTGACCTCAGCCGCCTGTCTCCATCACAGAGTGACTATTGGGCCATGCTGGCTTATAACAGATCCAAGCTCTGCAATCTACTCTTCTCCAATGAGCTGCACCGTCGCCTTTCTCCACGAGGGGTCACTTCGAATGCTGTGCACCCTGGAAACATGATGTTCTCATCCCTCCATCGAAACTCATGGGTGTATACGCTGCTGTTCACCTTGGCCAGGCCATTCACCAAGTCAATGGTAAGTGGATGGCTTCTGGTACCCCCAGACCAGCCTGTCTTCCTTAAGTGTCACAAAAGGGCCTGAAAACCCAGACCTGTGCGTCAACTTGTGGTCTCATTGTTGCCTGCCGTCGTGGGGCTGGTATCGAGTATAACAGCATCATTGGCAAAGGTTCTCCATCACGTCTGTATCATCTTTAGATTGGTCTGTCATTCTAACAGAGTCTTGGAGGTTTGGATAAGAGCCATTGATTTTCAGTGTTAGGTGGAGAACACCTAAAAATCTTGGAGGTTTTGGGTGAGGTGCTCAACAATTGTCTGGTTCTTCTCTGTGTGATTTCTGATTTGGTTGACAAGCTTCTAAAGTCTGTTTTGTGGAAAATGGCACTTGATGTGTGTGCTTTGCGTTAGTGGAAGATGTGGATTAGGAAGCAATTAGGAGGTGCAGTTCCTCTGGGTTCAGTGAGACTTTGTATCGGATGTTGTAGATGCTACTTGTAATGGAGGTCTGGGGGTAGCTCTTTCCTGGGGAAGGCTTTGTGGCCAGAGTGTGGTCATTCTTCATATCCCTAAAGACAAATCTTTGGGTGAATCACAGTGCTGTGGTTAGAAGTGAATATTCGCAAAGCTGAATGTGAAGATTTTACATTTTCGTCAGTTGTTTATCAATGGCATGTAAAGACCTCTTCCGTGAATTCATTAACCCAAAGTGACTTGAATGAAAAAGGTGTGTATTCTGCAACATATTTGGTCAGTTGCTTTTCTAAGCCTCCGGCTTTGAAAAATGTGTTTCTTTTAGGGCTATGGAGATGACTTAGTGGGAGAAGCATTTTCTGCATAAGTATTGAGAATTGTATTCAGATCCCCAGTGGGCAGGTGAAAGCTGGGAATGTTTTTATACATTTGTAACTCTGGTGCAGTGAGACAGCCTGTCTCTAAATAAAGAAATACATAAATAAATACATAAACAAAACAGTAAAGAGTGTCAAAGGGAGAACCCAACATCTACCTCTGACACGCATGCACACATGGATGTGTGTACCACATATGCATATTCCACACATGGGATAAACAATAAAAGTATTCCTTTTGAATTGATGTATCATGGTACAGCTACAGATGCTGTTGTTAAATGATAGAAACTGTTCTTCTCCCTCGACACACACACACTCGGGCCTTTGGATTCGACTAGCTATCTGGTGGTGGCAAGGGAGGTAAGTGACTGCCTAGCACAGCAGACCAACCGGCTCTCCTTAACACTCCTCCAGATCAAGCCCCAGTGTGTTCTCTGGGATTAGGACAATTTATGGGAGTCACATCAAGCACCTGCCACCTACATCCCGAAGAGATGTCCTGAGGACTGATAAGAAGGAGCACTGTACTCAAACCATGGACCTAGGATTTGTCTGGTGGTCACCATCTGTCCGTTGGCCACTTGTAGCAATTGAGACCTTGACATGAGCGGTACAGCCGAGCGAATTCCGAATTCCCTTTCATTTCAGTTTAAATATCCCCATGTGTCTTGTGTTGGCCGTTTTCTGTGCAGCGTGCTGTGTACAGCAACTGTTGCAGAATTCTTCTCTCCATGACCCCAAGTTATTCTTGATTCTATGAGCAGTGTCTGTGTCTAGAAAGTTCTTCTCTGTGCCTCAGTTGTGGATGGTACACTTAACATGATAATAATAAGATAATTCTACTTGCTGTCACTAGAGTGATTTTAGTTATGACAAATAGGGAGTTTGGTGGCGGGTATGGGGGTGCTGGTGACTCTGTCCCTCTCTCAAACAGTTCAGGAGTAAGATTACTGGCAAGACAGGAAGATTGCATAGGAGAACCTGGGGTGGTGGCCTCACACCTGCCATTCTAGTCTCAAGGAAATTACAGTGGCTGGGACTTTCCATTTCATATCTCCAAGAGATTAGGAAACTGCACCTTTGATAAGTGTTTTAAATGTTACTGTTGACTTCTCTTCTTTGTGTGTATATAGTCACTTTGAAACGGGCTATCATTGTGTAGCCCTGGCTGGCTTGGTATGTATTATGTAGCCCAAAGTGGCCTCAAACTCAGAATCCTTCTGCCTCCCCCTTCCACGTGCTATATTTATAAGCTTAAGTGTAGAGATTAACAAGATCATAGAACGTGTAACTACACTTTGGTTTTCTGTGGTAAGAGTAACCTGACTAGATGGCTGGTGGTACTGTGGCATTGAGTTCCCTATTGATGAGTTCCTCAGGAGGGAGGATGGAGCTTTGGGAGGAGGGAGGTGGGCAGAGGAAGCCCAGGAAGAGGGAGCTCAGGAGGAGGGAAAATGGACACAGCACTTGCTGGTCACACTCATCAGTCTCTGCTCCACTGCAAGTATTCAGGACTCTGAAGCAAAACAATGAAGAAGTAGCAGAAGTGGGTAGAGCAGGGATTGTTTGTCCCCAGCAGGACACAAGGATCACTCTCCTGAGCCATCTTCTTCACCTTCCTCTTGTTGCTCCTACCATGATAAGGCATTGGTTTTGTGGACAACTGATGCGCTTCTGCCGTATTCAAGGAGCTGTATATTGAAACACATAGCAGAGTTTCCACCCCATGTACAGGGTGGATTCCTGAATGATCAGCCTAGCACCCTGCAAAGAGACAGCGAGAATTCCGTTTCCGCTTCAAAGTCCCTCCTCCATTTTGCCTAACCGAAAGCATTTCTCACTGCGACACAGGCATAGCTTGAGTATGCTCTCCCTTGTACAAGGCCCAGGGAAGAAAAAAAAAATAACACCACCCTGCCTGGCTCTCTGAAGCCCAGTCTCCCCTTTTCTGCTGCAGCCAGCTCCCGGAAGCATTAAACAGCAGTGTTTTAATATCAACGTCCCTTCTTTATTTGCTGTGACTCGCTGTGACTATGGTGATTTTAGTTACCGTAATTAGGTCACCCTTCATGGAGTCAGGCTATTTCAAGTGGCTCTTTAAGGACTATTGTTGCAGATCAGTAATTTTACAATTGGATGCTCTTGTGCAACTTTATTAAATGTAATATGTCTTTTAAATGTTGCCCTTTTACAGTTATACGTTTCTAATTGTTGCTGTAAATGCATTATCACTTTGAAATTAATTAATTTTTGCATTTGGGCCTCCTGCAGTATAATAATCACTAATGAGAAACTCACAGGGACTAAGTCTCAGCACGGCGCCCCCTACTGGCAAGGCCACATCTCTGCTGCCCTCTTCTTGCTGGCCACAGGACAGATGTCCTGGGGTTTCTGGGAGAGAAATGCTTATCCCTCCTTCAGTTTATGATAAAATGAAAAGAAAGGGCAAAATGGAACTATGCTGTTTTAAGTGCTGTTTAAGCCAAGACTTTTTCTGCTAGCAGTCCCTGGAATGACTAAAGGAAACCAAAGTTTACAGAGAGTGTTTGCATGACAAGGTCACATCACATGGGCATTTCACATTGACTTCCTTGTCTTCAAGTTGTGTCCTATGTATGTGTGTCAGTGTGTACTATATGTTAGCTTACATGATATAGTTATGTGTGCATATTAATTCATGGCATCATAATTCACATAGCCTGATCTGTGCGGTTATGTAATGGCATAAGAGGTTCTCTCGGGTGATTTTGGCTGTTGGTGTGTGCTCCCTCGTTTGAGGCCTTTGCCATGCTCTCTCTACTCCCAGTTAATGGCACCTTGGTGGCTCCCACCTGATGCCACAACGTTGGCATCTGCGTGTTCATTTTTCCCACACGACATGTCTGTAGGCTCAGAATGACCTCTGTCTCACCAGGACAAGCACAGAGAGCTTACCCAGCCTGTTCAAGAAAATGCCAGTCTAGCCCCAGAACCTTCGCCAACTCCTCCCTGCTCCACTTCCTTGGTCAAACACATCATAGTGCCTCTGCCATGTGTGTTTGATTCTGTCATTACGTTTCCTCTGTAAAACACCTGACAGCAGCTTCTCGACCCCCTTCCTTTTTTCTTTTCCACATAGGTTTTAAACTCTGGTAAACAACATTCTCGCCAGGGGTCCCAGGGCCAAGCAGGTCCTCTGTGGCTCGGCATGTAAATTTCAAGTTGAGCGCAGTCACGTGCCTCTAAGGGTGTTTGGAGCAACCAAATATTTGTGTTGGCAGGTAGCGGTAGGAAGGAATGGCGTGTGTTAGGGTAACAAGAACTTAGCAGATGTTTTAGGGAACTGGGTTTTCCAATCGGTTCACATTTTCAAAAAAAAAAATGACTTGAGTTTGTAGATCTTCTGAAAGGATTGAGTTTCTCGTCCCGTGGCCATGAGAAGGCAGCCATTGTAGGGGTCTTAACAGATGTGTGGCTCTCCTGCTAATGGATGGGCCCGCAACCCTGGGTCCTGTTGCAGAGTTATAAATTAGAAGCCGAGAAAGCACAACATAGCAGTCTTCTAACCTTCCACAGAGCCAAGCTGGGCGACTCTGCCCTTGAATAACCCACAGCCCAGTGATTTATCGTTGTGCAACTTTAAAACATAATGAAGGGCATAATAAATGTTGATTTGTTCTTTAAATTAGTATTTTGGCAAAAGATGTCTCTCCCTCTACCACCTTCAAAGACCCAGAGCCGACTCCCCCCGGAGGTGTGTTCAAGGACCCGCTTTGTGTTTGAATCTCCATTGGTGTGTCGGCAAGTCCCATAGAAGGAGGGAGAGCTACCGGGGCTTTTCCGTTTTCTTTTTCTTTCTTTCTGTTGAGAAAGGAAAATAACATTCTACACTGTAGAAATCTCAGTGTGTTCCTTGCTAATCTCAATATTCCGAGCCTCCAATTGCGAGTAGAATTCTCTGATTTCTGTGCTTGCTCAGGACCTGGGATGGTAGGAAAGTGGGCTGTTAGGACCCCTGTGGCCAGGCTGCAGGTGCCCTTTCCTGCTTTGTCTCCCGTCTTCTCTACACAGGCCATCTTCCTGCAGCCTCAAACAGCCTTCTTCCCTTCCAGGAGATCATTGGCCTAGGATTTATTAGTCAGCTCTCCACTCTGTCCAGCACTTTAAAGTTTATGGTATTTGCTTAGTCCTGAGGTCAGCATACATGGCAGATTCCAAAAGAACAAAGAATTTGGAATCTTTAGGCTTGTTTTAAAAACTTAGTTCCCCTCTTCCTCTTCGGTCGTTTTGCAATAATTCAACCTGCTTAGGTCAGTGTTCTGTATCAGTTCAGTGGCTGTGAGCTGGGAGCTCTAAATCCATACTGAAAGGTGGTTGGAAAAAGATCTGGGCGTTTTATTTAAATTTTTCATAGGTTCTGAAACCCTGAGGCAGCCAGAGGTATATTTGACTACAGAGTAGGGGGGAGAAACTGGTCGTCTTGGCTTTCCTTTCATGATTCCAAAGTGGCTGCAGTGGTGCCAATCGCTGCATCCTGGACCAGTTCTGAAGGCCAGGAGTGGTGGACCTGCTCTCTGCCCTCTTCCCTTCCTCGTGAGAAGAGGGTGCTGACTCAGAACCAGGCTGCGAGCCCTCTCTCTCTGCTCCCACTGTCTGAAAAGTAAGTTGATTTCCCCTATTCCAGGTCGATAGGAGGCTGGCAAAGCACGGGGCTGACCGACTCTGTTGCGACTGGACAGTGGGAAACAAGTTTTGATAGCAGAACAAAAGAATCAGCCATCCAGCTGCTGAGACCATCTACTTACAGTGCGGCCATGGGTGTGCGTGCGAATTAAACAGCACCTGGGTTCTCTGTTCCGCGTGGCCGGCCCTAGTTCCAGTCCGGCCACGTGGTCTTTCCTTCTTGGGAATTTTTCAGTTTGGCATATACCACCCCCCCTCTACTCTGCTCACCTGTGTCAGTCATACCCTGGAAGCATTTGGAATCTCTCAGATTAGAACAAGATTCCTGTGATATGATGTCATAAAAAGGGGGGTGCAGCGAGTACTAGGAGTTCCTCAAAAGCGCAGGCTGGGTGCTAAGTGAAGCGTGAAAGTCTCTCTCCTTCCCAGCCTTCCCACAGCAGTAGTTTGTCTTTGTATCATTGTACCTCTGGCCATAAAGTAAAGAATGTTGTGTGTTTCTAAATGGAGGTCAGGAAGGCATCCTCTGCCTCTGGTCCCTTTGGGGTGAGGAGGGATTGCAGTTCAGCCTGTATAAACAAAGAAATGGCGAGGCCAGGCCTCAGCGCATGGTATAGAGCTGAGCTGGGGCCAGAGCCAAAGGCCTCTAGGCACCTGGCTACACGCCCCAACAATGAGTTCCCTCAGAGAAGTGTATTTGGAAGGAAGATATTTAAGTCGAGAGCTGGAGGGCTGTGGAACAGCTGTGAAACATTCTAGAGTCGGGCAGCTCTTCGATCAAATACCAGCTCCCCTCCATCCTAACCCATGAGCGTGTTTCTTACCTTCATTAAGATTCCTGTGAAATACCGGGTCATATGCCTACTTCATGGGCTGTGTTGAGAAATGATGGACAGCGTGCATATGCAGCATCTAGAACATACTAGTTATGTGATGAACATCACATGGTATTATTATTGCCTTGTAGTGAGATTTGACATCATGAAGGTTTAATGTCAGCTGCATATTGATCTTCACTGTAGTGGCTGTACCCCACATCACTCTGAATAAATGCCTTGCCCTAGATGGAAGGATGCATATGGCTCATGGTTTGAAGGCACTCAGTCCATCATGGCATGGTGGCAGGCTCTGTCCATGGCAGAGGGAGTTTGGGGCATCTGTTTGTTATATTGTGGCAACCAGAAAACAGAGTTTGAGCTGGGGATGGGCTGTAGACCCCAAGCCCTCCCCACAGTAACACCTTCTCTGCTGTTTTCCACTTTCCCAGGGTTTCAAAAGCTACCAGAAAGCAGTACTATCTAGGGATCCACTGTTCAGACATCTCAGAGCCAAACTACAGTACTTGATGAGCAGTTGCTATGACTTTCTTCTACACACCATAGCTTCAACTCTGTTTTATGGGCGTGTGATTGATAAATACAACCCCCCTCTCTTTACAGGATGTATTGATATGTTTTGGTATAAACACATACTGTGAATTGTTTGTCCCTGCAAAACTGATGAACATAATTGCTGCCTCCCTGGTTATTGTGCATGTATTGATATGTATGTGTGTGTGTTTTATGCATGTCTATATGTGTGTTTTGTGTGTCTGTATGTGTATGTATATCTGTGTAGTCTGCCTATATGAGTTTGTGCATGTGTGTTTGTGTGCATGTCTATGTGTGTGTTTGTATATGTATGTGTGTGCATATTTGCTTATATATATATATTTGGGTATGTATGTTTATGTGTGTATGTATGCATAAATCTGTGTGTGCATTTGTCCTTGCTTGTATGTGTGTGTGTGTATGTATATATGTGTGAGTATGTATGTGTATACATGTATGTTTGGATGTGCATGTTCACGTTAACTGATGAAATAGAAGGATGGATTGTTGAGTCTACTTTTGAACACCACTAGACTCAAATATTTTACATTGGTATAGGTTTTTGTATATTGATACAAATGTAAGATTGTTTTTCTTAAAACATACTGTACTTATGTTTCTACTCTTTTTTAAGGTATTGTACCTATGTAGCTCATTTAACAGTGTAAATGTGAATTTCTAGTCCTTGAAAATTGTTAATACAAATTATTTAGAATAGTAAATAAATTCAGGTTAGTAGTTAATCACCTATAACAAACTTATAATCATGTTAGGTATGTTTTTAAAGTTAAATAGACAGATAGATGATTTTTCAAACACTTCAAAGAACTACAGAATATGGCATCTAAAATGTTTTGTTAATATAGGACTTTTCATGAGAGCGAGACACATCTGCTCCTATTTACTTCAGGGAAGATGATGGTCATTGAGAAAACTCCATATGAAGTATGCTTTTAACGTGCCAAAACTAGCCATTTGGGTAAGAAACTGTGTTTATCTTGACTGATGCCAGTATGCTGTACAAACTGGACAAGCAGGACACAAAGGAAAAAGACTGTTGAACTTTGCCAAGATAAGGTAGCACTGTCCTTTGAAATTCCTGCTTTATAGAAAAGTCTGTCAGACATTTTATAGGACATACAGGAAAGCAACTGATGAACTTTGCCAAGACTAGGCAAGGCAATCCTTTAAAATTCCTGCTTCATAGAAGACTCTGCCAGACATTCTAGGCCTATAGGCTGAATGTTGAATACCCCAACATTGCAAAGGAGCCTTAGGTGACTATCTAGGCAGCCAGATTTCTGTCATTTCTAAAGGTTTGGAAGTGGCTTGCACTGTACTTCCTGTTTACTCAGGTAATATTATATCCTTTGGGGTTTTTGATAGAATTGAAGAGTAGGCAGTTATGGTTATAGTTTTTCTAGAAAGTAAATTAAGTACAGAACTTCAGATTCATCAAGATAGAATAAATAATGAAGTATTTTCTCCAAATATGCCAAATACAAATGGACTTGACATTGTGAATGTAATTCTTACCTGATAATTGTTCTTATTGTATATAGTTTTACTGTGTTAAAGTTAGAAATCTTTTCTTTTTATTTAAACAAACATGAGGAAATGTTGTTGAATAATCTTTTTGTTTACTGTGAATATGTGTCACTCTGATTGGTTTAATAAAAAGCTAAATGGCCCCTGGATAGGCATAATTTTTGGACAAAGAGGATGCTGGGAAGAAGAAAGTTGCTAGTCAGACGTGGAGGAATCAGGAAAGCAGTATGAGGAATAAAGAGTAAAATTAATAAAGCTGTGAAGCAGAAAGTAAATTGATTATAAGAGCTAGTTAGAGATAAGCCTAAGCTATTGGCTGAACTTTCATAATTAATAGGATGACTCCATGTGGTTATTTGTGAGCTGGCTTGTAGGACAGAATAATCCTCCTACAATTTACACCTTAGATGTATTCTCACCCTTTTCCATGTATGGCATAGATGGACATGTTGCTGAAATTTTGAGGTGTTCCCTTCATGGTTACTAGGGGAAAGTTGTGGTTCCATCTTGTTTCTTAATTTTATTATAAAAGAATTTCAGAATATGCTCAAATGGAAGTTTGAAGACAGTTTTATTGGAGTTTAAAAGACAAACTCCCAGACCAAGGCTTCTGTAAACCTCAGTAGCTATCCTGTAAAGGAGAATGGAGAAGAGGAGAGGGCGGCTGTGATGGCTGAGTTAAACTGGTGTGGAGTGTGGTCATGTGGCACAGGCAGCCACATGGTGGGGAAGGGGGTGCTTTAGAGAATGACAGAAGCCCAAAGTGTTAGGGAAAGCATGCTTGGAAGGAGACTAAAGAGAGAGCACCATGGAGGGCTGCACTTCACTGAGTAATTCAGAAAAACAGGCTGGCTCCCCACCAACATGGCTGAGCACTGTAAAAGATTGGCCGGGGTAGACACCCTGGAAGAAACAGTATATTATCTCATTAAATGGCTAATTATTCTACCCGTCTCTTTTGTAAGTGTTAAGGTGAGCCCACCTTCCTAGGGGTAGTTTCTTGGCCAGGTGATTGATGCCCACCTGGAATGTTATGTCTCCGTGCAAGCCAAGGACTCCAGTCTCCTGACCAGAAGTGTTCTGTTCGTGTGTCTTCACTAATGTTGCAACATTCAATAACTCCTTCACCATGCTGCCCACTGTTTATGCTAACTGAGAGCCTCTCACTTTGACCAGCCCCTCTACTCTGTGTTTCTCTGGGCTCCTTTCATTTTCAATTGCAGTTGTGGTTGGGTCTTGACCAGGTGTTCCTGCTCCTAATGTGAATCCTGTGCCTGTCACAGGTGCCCTTTCCCCAGACCTCGAGCTGATGAACTTGTATACAAGTCTGAAAAACTAGACATCTGTCACCACAGGTGAAGGATAAGTAGGCATTTTTGTGTGTGTGTTATTTGTTTGTTTGAGATAGGATTTCATGTAGCCTAGGCTGGCCTTGAACTTCTGATCCTCTTGCTTCAGCCTCCTGAGTACTGAGATTACAGGCAACCCTCATCATGCCAGGTTTATGCAGTACTGAGGGTAGAACCCAAGACTTTAGGCATGCCAGGCAAGCACTCTGCCAACTGGGCTACACCCCCCTGTTCTATCTTGTGCATTTGATTGACCTCTTTTTTTTTCTTTCTTTGTTCTCTTTTTAAAAATTTGTTAAACTTTATCATATGTATGAAAAAACCCATTGAAATTAACCAGACCCAGAGTTAAAGTAGGCACTCAGAATGGAATTAGATTTTTTAACCTTTTACTATCAAATATATTTTTATATACTTATCCTGCAGTAAAAATGTTTTTTAGTGTTTATTTATTTTGTTTTTTTCTGAGACAAAAGTCTCACTGTGTGGTCCTGCCTGGAATGTGTTGGGGACTGTGGACCCCCAGACCCTGAATTTCCTGTGACCCCCCCCCCCCCCCCCGCCTGCTGGAGTCAACAACTTGTTTTCTTATGCTTGCAGCTGCTCTGAGCAAACAACTTGTTCTGCAGCTGCTCTGAGCACAGACCCTCAGGAGTTCCTTGATGGCAGGGGAGTGGTTTCTGGTGGGCTTGCAGCTGAGAGTTAGGGCGTGGTCATCAGTCAAGGAGACCCTATATAAGCTGCCCTGGAACACAATAAAGAGAGCATTCTTGGGGCATTG
Organism: Myodes glareolus; assembly: GCF_982192425.1. Classification (NCBI taxonomy): domain Eukaryota; kingdom Metazoa; phylum Chordata; class Mammalia; order Rodentia; family Cricetidae; genus Myodes; species Myodes glareolus. The sequence continues at coordinate 44,108,566 of NC_142047.1, forward strand.
TTGGTGTTACCTCTCTCTCTCTCTCTCTCTCTCTCTCTCTCTCTCTCTCTCTCTCTCTCTCTCTGTGTGTGTGTGTGTGTGTGTGTGTGTTTCAGTCTACAGCTCCTTGCTGGACTCATACCTTAGCACGCGGCACCTAGAGTAGGTGTTGCCCTACAGGCATGGAGTTCCCTTTGTAGACCAGGCTGGCCTCGAACTTCCCAGAAATATGCCCGCCTCTGCCTCCCTAGTGCTGGAATTACAGACACACACAGATGCACCCAGCACGTTTATTTTTTGAGATAAGGTCCCATGTAGCCCTGACAGGCTTCAAGTTGCCTGTGTAGCTAAGGATGACCTTAAATTCCTGATCCTCCTGCCTCCACCTCCAGCATGCTAGAGTTAAGAGTCTCAGGTCAACCTTTTGGGGGCTGCCGGCTTGGCCCCCACTGACAACACAGCTAAGCTTTGAGGAGAAATTATTCCCTTTTGTTCAAAATGGAAATGAGTTTGTGAGGCTACCAGTGCTATAAGGTTTCTTTCTTTCTTCCTTCCTTCCTTTCTTTCTTTTTCCCCCACTTTGAAACAGTGTTAACTCAGGCTTTGTTCCTGAGTGGGCACCCAAGAGGAGAAGAGCAACCATCTGCCCTTAATGTGTGTGACAGATTACTTAATGAACATTTAACCAGGATTTGAAGCCACCAGCTTTATCTCGCTCTTTCTTTCTCCTGTGGGCCCGCTGGCAGTGTGGTAGCGCCGCCTCTCCCTGCCTCGCGCTGGCCCTCCCTCGCTTCTCCATTCAAGCAAGGGCCGCCTTTGATCCTCCCCCTTCCAGCTCCCTTTTCTCCAATTTCATACTTCTTTCCAGTCATTTTTGGCCTCGGTGCAGTTTAGATGCTGGAGGCCAGCATGATTAAACACACGCCCAGAGTTTGTGTTGCCCCATGATTTTCCGGAACGTTCCTTCCACGGACATCGATTTCTGTATAACTTGCTGGACCCCTTGAATTTTAACCCCCTGTGATGTGGTGTTTTCCTAACACGCATAAAGGAGACGCAAACCCGAGTCCCAATTTGTTTTCAGAATAACTCTGTCTGCCCCTTCTGCTGCAGTAAGAAAGGAATGTTTTATAAGAGTCAGCTAAGGACTCACCACTTCTGGGCTCATCTAATGGGAGTTTAGAGTTTTCTCTATATACGTAGTCTCCAGCCTTGAAGTAAAGTATCGCAGTGAACCGAGTAGTGAGTCTGGTACAGGATGCAGAACTATGTAGACACACCTGCAGCAGCATGAGGGGATAGAGCGTGGTAGAAAGTATGGGCACTACAAAAGGACCAGTGTCCTCCCGCATGGCAGAAACACAGCCCTCCGCGAGCCAACCACAGTCCCACAACCTTCTCCTTTTCTGAACTGTTTGTTAGAAGTGTGTTGCTGTGCCCAGCCGCGGTCTAGGAGAGAGCATTTCACAGAGGCACGAGTGCTGGAGTTGGGGTGGTTATCTTGCAGCCTGCCCACTGCTCTAGGAGTGGTGTTGAGTGTGTTTAGGTTGTCCCGGTTACTGTGCTCCTGTGGCGGGGGCGCTCCTCGACCCTGGCACACACCTCCTTGTCTGAAACATGGCACTCGTTGCTAGTGGCTCCATTTTGCCTTCCTCTCCTGCTGATCGTGTCCTTCCTGTCTTCTGCTTGTGCCACTTCCTGGACAGTCAGAGGTGTCCTGCGTACCCCGTTCCTTCTGTGTGTGTGTTTACACACTGTGCTCTGGGACGGGAGAGAAGAACTAGTCGTTTAGTAAAAACCTTATGAAGAAGATGGAAGGATGCGGCATCATTTGAACCAAAGTCCATGCCTCACATTGCTTTAGTAGAGAGGTTAATGGAAGGCCTGCTTTCTTTTAAAAACAAATAAAAACAAACAAACAAAGAGTCATGTTGCTGACCTTGGGATAGGAATTTCAAAAATTGGCTGGAAACTTAACTTCTTTTAGTAAAAGTAAGTCTTGTCAATCACTTGTCAATCACTCCCAAGCCTGTGAGAACGATCACTCTACTTCTTGAGGCTCTGTGCCCTCTCTAGGTCCAGTTGTTCCCGTTCTGGGCTACTGTGCTCTTTGAACAAAGGATGAAGTAAAGAGGAAGAACATTTTTTCATCTTTACTTTTTTTCGGAAAAGACAGGTTGATTTTGAACGTTAAAGTTTTCTTTCATTGCCTACACCTACCCATTACCTTGCCTAATAAATATCTTACTTAGTCATCTTCAGAACCCTCTAGAAATAGCAAGCAATTTCTCCTCACGGAGGCTCTCTGGTCCTTTGTGCATCACTTCGAGGATGAATACCACATTTTCTTCTTGAGTTTCCTGGGATGGCTCTCTTTAATCATTTACATTTCGAGAAAAAAAATGAGAGAGAGAGAAAGTGAAATATTCTTTAAGAAGTCCAAGTTATCCCCAAGAATATATGGTGTTTGTTCAGCTGGGGAATCTTATTTATTTGAAGAACAGAGAGAAACCTCCTCTGACTGATCAGAAAAAGAGAAGAATAAACAGTGTCCAAGTAACCTGAGCCACAAAGTTCCTTGTTTCAGAGAAAAGTTATAAAAAGTATATTTGCTAGATCCAAAAAAAATACCGTACATCAACTGCTGAGGCCTGCATAATGTTTTCTTAGTATTCTCAGTCTTTAAAAGGGAAAAAAAAGCCATAAAATCTGGGAACTCAAAAATTTCTTGATATTTTAATATTCTTAGGCAGGTGAACACAGAACGTCTGTTTTTTCCTCCTTTGAGTTCAGCATCGCTGCTTGGCTTCTGTGTGGACTGTGTGTCACTGATCCCTCTGTCGGGTCTCTACAGCCATAGGAGACTGACCTAATGAAATTAGCATGGTTGAAATCTCAGTGTTAGCCCGAGCAGGTTTCCTATAAGGAAGGGTTTGAGAAGATGTTCAGAAGAAAATAACAAGAGCAGCCTTCGGGGGGATCAAATTCTCCAGCATACACCAGGGCGAACAGCAATCTTCTTTCCCGGCTTCTGGTCCAAGCCTCAAGAAGAAGCTGGCCAGTTTCCGCTGCTTGAAAAGGATACAGCCTTCCTCCTGGGCACCCTGACTCTGGAACACTGGTGCATTTTGCCGGCTTGTGTCTCATCTTTCCTCCCATCACCAGGGCAGGAAGGGGTTCCCTTGGGTTCATCTTTGGCCCCAGAGTGATGGTTGACCTTTTAGATCAGAAGCCAAAATGAAAATCCTGGAAACTGAACTCTTCTCTTCCAACTCCTCGTGGCCACTGCTGTTTTCCCATGTGTAGTTGCAATAGTAGAGGTTCCTCCCTCAGAGTCCTGCCTGGCTAAGTAGTTCTGGACGATGATACAAACACCTTACATTTACAGGGGCTGGCTTTGTACTAAGCATCTTCCAGGAATTAACCTATTTACTTCCCGACCCCAACGCAGATGGGAGTGGGTGGCATGTGCTTTCCTCGGTGTGGCTGAAGTTGGGAGTCAGTGTGATGGAGCAGAAGGTTATGCATGGACCTTGAGCCTGAATGAATCTCAGCAGCCCCTTCCCAGGAGGTCTTCCTCTGTGCTAGAAAACAGAGAAGACAAGCCAGCATATCTGGAGGTGTTTGGAGGTAAAGGCGAAGCTCGAACCTGTGGCACCTGATCCAACCTGGAAATTATTTCTTTGCTTCAGAGCCTGCCAGCCTCGGAGGCCTTTCCTGACTGTCAAGGTTACAGAGAACAGCTATTGTCAAGGAGACTTTCTATTACATGAGATGCAGAAGCTCTTCAGGTGCCAAGCGCCCTTCAGGCCCTAATTGCAAGGAAACCCTAGGAGGAATGGCCACAAACCTTCCATTTGATAATGAAGTTTAAGGGGATGTGCTTTCAGAGCTTTTATCCCTCTACCCATTTACAAGTCAGTTTTTATTTTAGTGCGTTACCTTTGTAATTTTAGGGCTTCTAGCATCTTGCCTGCCCTGCTTTCTGTTCGATATATATGTGTGTGTATATATATAAATAAAATCTGGTGCTTTAACACAGGGTCTTTCTGTTGTATAGCTCTGGCTCTCCTGGAACTTGCTATCTAAACCAGGATGGCCTTAAACTAACAGAGCTGTATCTGCCTCTGCCTCCTGAGCGCTGGGTTCAAAGGCGTGAGCCACACGCCTGGCCTAGAATCTCTTAATGCAGACCAAAAGTCACTTTATCCTGATGTGTTCTCTTGGACATTTGTCTGTATTAGCCTCACTCAGCAAAAGAGATTATACAACACAGAGTATGCTGGAAAAACTAGATGCTAAGAGAACCATTTCTGTCTTCAGAATTTTAGAAAGCTTTTTAAAAGTATGTTTTATTAATGACTCACAATAGCAACATCTGATTGGCATTTGTTATTGGCTTGAGACAGGGTCTCAAGGAAAGCCTGGACTGGCCTTCTCATCTAGCCCAAGCGGGCTTCAGCAAGCAGCTGATTCCTTTTCTTTAGCGTGTGTGCACACATATGTGTAGGTACAAGCACGTGTGGTGTGCATGTAGAAGTCAGAGGCCTACCTTGACCATTATTCTCAGTAATGCTGTCAACCTTGGAGACAAGGTCTGTCATTGACCCGCGCGTCCCAGGTATCCTCCTGTCTCCACACCCTCAGTCCCGGGATGACAAGCAGGTGACATCATGCCAAGCTTTCTAAATAAGAGTCTTCACACATGTGTCTCAAATGATTTCACCAACCGAGCCATCCTTACCCCTTCATGTCCCTTAGCAAGTATGCCAAAGTATGCCAATGGCCGGCTGGTATTATAACCAGCCTCGTTATAATACAATAACCTCGTATTATATTTTAATACATATTATAATTTAGTCAGATCAATAAATAATTCTTTCTTTTCTTTCTTTCTTTGCATTCTGTTTTTCAGTCATTCCTCTTCCTGTGTGTTCCCTAACATCTTTCCCAGTGAGCTGTTTTCTGCCTTAAATGTATCTTGGTGGGAATTTGATTTCTTATTTAGCTCATTTATTAAGATTGTGAAGTCGGCAAATGCTGTCAATAGCCGTGCTATGGGTGCGTATGGACAGGCAGTACTAGATAGTATATTGGCTTATTTAACTTACACTCTGCTGCTTAGCATGTGGGCTGGCCATCTGTTTTGGGTAAAGAAGCTGAAGCCAGCCAATTCAGCACTGCCATTAAAAAAAAATCCTGTGTGTGTATATGTGGGACTTCAGTGTGGGGGTGCGTGTGTCACAGCAGGTGTGTGGAGGTCTGACAACCCTTTCCACCTGCTCTCTCATTGCTTACCGTTGCTCATGTCAGACTAGCTGGACCACGTGCTTGCAAGGCATCTCCTGTTCCTGCCTCCCTTCCTGCAGCAGGAGCACTGGGGATACAGGCATGTGTGACCATGTCCAGCTTCCGGTGACATCTACACTCAGGCCCTCGTGTTTGCAGATCAAACCCTTTAAAGCGCACCGAGTCATCTCCCTAGTCCAGCCCTGCCCCTTTGATCCTGCACAATTGTGGGTTTTTAAACTGAGTATTTAATGAAGAAAATCTCTCATCAGCACTGAATCCATACCAGTCAACTCTTCGGGCTTTCTTGATTCCGGGTAGGTTTCATTAGGTTAATTAAATACTTTAATCTGGTTTTTGAGCAACACATAGAGTTAAGCTCTTTTTAATTCAAACCCTCTTAGCACCCACACTGACTTTTCATAACTTTTTCCTTGGAGAGCTGTCCTCCATGTCCAGATAGTTTTCAGGACTGCCCATCTGCATTTCCCCACATGCATTTGCTACCAGCAAATTTTTATGATGGGTATTTTAACTTGGAACATATATTGCAAATTTGACAAAGGATCCCTGCTGGCTTCTTAGCTGATACCCAAGAAATGGCCAACGAGTCCATTGCTCTGTTTCTCACCTGTCCAGGCTTGGTCTCTTAGTACATTGCTGAAGGAACTCTCTCCCGAGCTTCCAACACCCTGGGTGACGCTGCTTAGCAACTGTTGATCAGGTGCCCTGTGTTCCTCAAAAAGGGTATTTTTAAACTTTTTATTTTCTCTGTTGGAACCAGTAAGTGCGAACTGTTAGTACTTGTCTGTTTCTGAAGCAAATATTTAGTGAAAAGAACATACTTATACCTACTGGCCTCTGCTGGTCTGTTTTTGTGTGTTCGATTGTTTGGTTAGTTTTTGTTTTGGCATTTTTAGGCAGGTTCTTGCTAGGCAGCCCTGGTTGACTTTGAACTTATTCTGTAACCAAGGCTAGCTTTGAATCATGGTGAGCCTTCTGGTTCAGATTACATTATATAACAATTGGAATTAAGGGGAGTATATCATACTACCACAACTGGCTTTTGTCGTTGTTTGTTATTCTTCTTCTTTTTCTTGGTTTCATTTTTTTAATGCTGATTTTTACATAAGCGTCAACACAAACTATTACTTTCAGGGCTCACTATATCACCTTGGGTCCTTTGAAGATCGCCATTGTCCCATATTATTTTATCTGCTATTGTCTGATAAACCCTTACCAAGTGCCCCTCTGTGTGAGGTGCTGTAAGGGTTAGCAAGGACAGAAATGAGCCCTGTATTATCCTTGCCCTCTGTGCTTAGGGGACAGAGTGATAAAAATGGTCAAGTGAGGTGACGTGAGTACCAGCCAACCAGGACATGGGGCTTCCTCCCTGGGTGTGACAGAAGTGATGTCAGATGAAGTTGCACAGTAGAGACAGCATCTTTATTGACACTTGGAGGTTATGTGGGAGGGAAATGTGGACAGAAAAGGAAAAATTGGGAATAGTGTGCACCAGAGGATGGTGGGGGCCTGGGTTAGGGACCAAGTTAAGGGGGCTGAAAACTTTGTTATCACAGTCTGCCAAACCTCATCAAATCACAGTCTAAAAACTTAGAATTAACAAAGTTTCAAACTTTCACTCCTGACAGACTTGACATTTATGATGAAGTGTGGGTTTGTAAAGATTCCCACCCCATGGAAGTTGTCTTAGCTGTGACAAAATACTTGATGTAGCAACGTAGGAGTTTTTCTGGGCTTGTGATTTGAGGAGACAGCGTATTGTGACGCGAGCATGGCAGCAGGGGCACGAGGCAACTGATCACATTGCTTCTTCAGTCACAAAACAGAAAGGAGTGGTGGCTCTCAGCTCGCTGTCTCCTTCATATGAAATGCCAGACCCCAGCCCACGGAATGGTGCCACCCACATTTCAGGGTGAGACTTCCCAAATTAGTTAACTTCAACCTAAAAAAATAATCTCCTCTCAGATATGCCCAGAGGTTGGTCTTCTGGTGGTTCTAAATTGAGAGCACCAGCCATCACAGGTATAGGTGACAGATACCAACAAGGACTTTGTGAAGGGTTGGAAACAGTGGGGATGATGTCAGTGAGGACGGTGGGGATGATGGTGGGGAGGACAGTGGGGATGAGGACAGGGAGGACGGTGGGGATGAGGACAGGGAGGATGGTGTAGATGAGGACAGTGAGGACAGTGGGGATGAGGACAGGGAGGACAGTGGGGATGACGGTGGGGATGATGACGGGGAGGACTGGGGATGATGTCAGGGAGGATGGTGTAGATGATGGCAGGGAGGACAGTGGGGATGATGGCAGTGAGGACAGTGGGGACGAGGACAGGGAGGACGGTGGGGAGGACGGTGTAGATGATGGCAGGGAGGACAGTGGGGATGAGGACAGGGAGGACGGTGGGGATGATGTCAGGGAGGATGGTGTAGATGATGGCAGGGAGGACAGTGGGGATGATGGCAGTGAGGACAATGGGGACGAGGACAGGGAGGACGGTGGGGAGGTCGGTGTAGATGATGGCAGGGAGGACAGTGGGGATGATGGCAGTGAGGACAGTGGGGATGAGGATAGGAAGGATGGTGGGGATGAGAACAATGAGGATAGTGGGGACAATGGCAGTGAGGACAGTGGGGATGGCTGGTTTTTAAGGTAGCTGCATTTTATTTAGCACCTGCTACATGCTAGAAATTGAGGCATTTCTGACTTTGATTCTTTGAAGATCATATTCTCTGTCATTCTTTATTTTCTTTATTTTAGAGATACAGTCTCATTTTAGTAGGTCTCCAACTTGAGAGTCCCCTGCCTCCGTCTCCCAAGTTCTGGGACTACTGGTGCACCCTCACTCAGCAAATATTCTCCACTGCTATCATGGGAGCTGCTAGGAGATGAATAGCTTTGCCCAAGGCCACTTAACACTAGGCCCTGGAGTGGGATTCCCAGTCTCTTCCTACTGACCGGAGAGCTCCAGTACCACTGATCATATCTTGGCTCTAGTGGGGCCCGGGCTTCTTAGGGATCCTTTTTATGAAAGCAGAAAGTTAGTTGGGAAGAGGAAGATGTTTAGAATGGTGACCGGGAGGTAGGCTGCAAGAGTTGACCACTTAGAAATGTCCTGAGGATGTACCGAGACAGCATTGAGGGTACAGAAGCAGGAGCAGTAGTTCCCATGACACTGATGGGGGAACACGGTTTTGTATGTGACATGAATAGTAGCATTCAGTGGGCAGGTTCATATATGGGATCTACTCATTTCTGAATGAATTTGCTGATCTATACATGTGTGCGTGTGTCCATAAATGACCACGTGAAGGAAAATACCTGATATTTAAGTGCAATTTAGTGTTCAACTAAATATTTTTATGTCTTTTGTTTTTAGTCAGTAGTATTAAATTTCTCTTACCTTAAGGATATCTGATGGAGCCAGTACATGACAATCTTCTAATGTAATTTATTGTATTCTCCCTTCAGATATGTATGTTGTTAATCTCTATAAATTGTGACTTCAGATCTGTAGCCTCTCTGAAACATCTTGATAGATCTCTCTGTTGATGACTCTTAACTAATGATGTAAGACCCCAGGAAGAGGATCTGGGGAAGATACATGTGTCCCTTTTGCAATATGTATGCCATTATTGTGGCCATTCATTATTTAAATAACTGTGGCCTTTTAGTGAATTCCAACATTAACAAACCATGTTAACATGATTTCAAATATGTAATGAAATTTGCGATGCCATCTGATGACGGAGCTATCAAATTAGCAGTCCTGGCGTTGACAGATCGCCCCTGGGAAGATTAGCTTGCACTGTTTGGAGAAAAAAAGATGTATGTTCCCCATGGGCTGGCACCATTGCTGCAGGCGCTCTGGTAGGTGATACTACCAGAGGGATGGCTTGTTTGATGTTGAAATGTCACACAGTTTGTGCCCGTCCTACAATATTAATCTCCAACATCGTCAAGAGACTTGATGTATGTTCTGCCTGCGCGTAATGTTCTGAGTGTCTGTGTGTGCACGCTTGCCTGCACCATTTGCTTTGATATTGTTTTCTTACCATTATCCTCATTCATGGACAACCATGGGCTTTTCTTAGATCTCCTATATGGCTCTCAAGACAGGATTACCCACTGGTAGCCAAAGCTCCACTGCAGACGTGCCACATGAAGGGTTTTCTCTGTTCAGATTGTCGTTTGAACTCTTTTAGAGGAATGGCTTCTGACAAGTTTGGGTAGAGCATTACCAAGTGTCACTTTGTGATCTGTACATATGTCCTCCTAAGGGAAGGTGAATTATACCAAAGTTAGTGGTTGGTTTTTTTAAAAAAAAAGACTTTAATTTATTTTATGTATGTAATAATTTTTCTGCATGTATATATGTGTACCATATGTATGCCTGGTGCCTGCAGAGACCAGAAGAGGTCTTTGTATCCCTGGAAGTATAGTTTATGGACCATCGTGAGCCACCATGTGGGTACTGGGACTCGAACATGGGTTCTCTGGAAGAGCAGCAAATGTTCTTAACTACTGCCCTGTCCCTCCTGACCCCCAGTAAAGGTTATTTATTGGGCATGTCAGAATCTCCAGCACTAGCAGGGATCAGTGCCAAAGCTGTTCATGTATGTGCCACTCTTAGAGGTGAATGATTGAGCTCAGAGCTTCATAGGTAGATTTCAGTCATATAAGATATGCTTACCCCTGCAGCCATACTTTTATTGTCATGCATAGTTGAGGAAATAGATGAAAGCCAAAGGAGAAAGTTATGAGATAGAAAAGTGCCTCACCATGACTTTTTCTATAAATCAAAACCAGTTTCCTTTACAGAAAAGTCCTCACTTGATACCCTGGCCTCCTCTGCTTTGAACTAAGTGTGATCATTGCCTTAAGCGGCTCTGCTGGTAAGCCAGCATGTAGGACTTCATCCTTTTGTGATGGACCAGGGGTTAACAGAGAGACACTAGAGGAAGCAGATGTGAGGCTAATCATAAAGCCAGGCTGTGTGCTTCTTGGGAAGCTTACCCCACAGCAGGCTGCTTCTCTAGTGTCCACAAAGGCAAATCTGCCCTGCAGCACAGTCTGTGAGTGCTGGGGTATTTTGCTGATAGTCTTAAAACTGAGATAGTTGTTATAATTATCATTATTATTATTATTATTGTTATTATTAGTATAGACTATTCCAGCATAACCTTTTACACATATTAAAGTATAGCATTTTCAGTAAGAATTAAAAATTCAATGTATCATTGCCCTAAAATCTCCTTACCTGTGTGACTTTGTTCTCTGCTGTCACTTGGCATGTTCATTATGACTCTTTTTTTAAGTTCTTTTTTTAAATTATTTTTCATGCAGCAGGTGGGGATGAGGATGGAGTATTTGCAACACAGAAGAAGTGGAAATATACACCGCTCAGTAACTCTGGGAAGCAAAAACCACCCTGTGAATTCTGGTGGTAGCTTTTGAGATCTTTTGTTTTGAACAAACTGATTAAGGCTGAAGGGAAAGAATCACAGGGAATCTCTATGCTTCTTAGTGGGCCCTGGGTCAGCAGCTTGTGACCGTGAATATTAATGTGCATGGTCACATATATCCATCTTGTTCATCCCGTGCTAAGATCGGCCTTCCATGTTGGGTAGCATGGACATCCCTGGGGTATAGTGATTCATCGAGTCCAAGTGACTTCCCATAAAACTGAATTGAAATCTACAAGCATGGTTTCAAATGGTTTGGTCTGTGCTGTTCTCAGAATCCTTAGCATCGTTCTCAGAGGTACATGGGCCATAAGAGATGGAGAAATATTTGTTCCATTAGAGACCATGGACCAAGAATTGTTTTTACGTAAGTCATTCCATTTGCTTTCCACAGAAGTTAGGTTCTGAGTTATTATACCCAGTTTACAAGTCAGGAAATCAAGGCCCTGAATGACCTGCCTTGGCCATGCAGTTGCTTGATGATGGAGTAGATCATCGGATTCAAATATCTATACCTTGCTGCTGTCCCTCACTGCCTGCCTTAGCACAGCTTCCTCATGTTGGCCAGGGTTCCTCCCAATCCATCTCTGACTGTAGGCGCTGCATGCACCATGCAACTAGCCTTACCAGCGGTGTGATATTCCAGCTGAAGAAGCTGGCTTATACCTCAGGTATTTGGGAATCTCTGCGGCCAGGAGAAAGTAAGGAGATGTGTCGCAAGAACGAGTCCCAGCTCACCTATGGTTATCAGGCCATTTTTGCCCATCCCAACAGCCTCTTAGTTCCTTTCAACCTAAGGTAAGAGCCCATTTTCCAGGGCATTCATTTCGCGCTCTCTCCTCCACCCCCCAAAAGACTTGTGTTTCAAGCACATCGATCACTCCTACCCTGACTGGGAACACGGCAGAACCAGCCACAGCTCTGTCCTTCCTTCAGATGCCCGCCATTTGTAGGAGAAGAAGCAGGTGTGGCCTATGGCAGATGTATCCTGTCACCTGCTGTGTCTGTGCTTTTGCCACATGAAGCGAATGTTGCCTGTAACCGCTTGTCCAATGTGCGGTGCAATAAAAATATTCCGTACCAATCTGGTGCTGTAGCAAGGTGGCGTGCACCTTGAGCCGTTCTGCTGACCATAAATAGAAGATGGCTGCTTTGAGTTTGGCTTTAAATCGTGGTGTTACAAGAGGAACCTCGTGGTTTTCATGAGAAATTTGGAAGTGTTTTCTTGGGAGGGAAAGGCTTGAGAAGTGTGGTCTGCAGACAGCAACGGGAGCATGAGTGTTGATCACCCACTCCCGATGTCATGGCACAGTGGTCGTCCACACTAACCTCCAGGTTCATACTCTACTGACGGCTCTCCAGCTAGATTGGTGGTGGTGAAGCTATACATAAAGCTAATGAATTCCATGTTCGATGCTTTTTTTAAACTCAAGTAAAATGACACCCTTCACTCTCCACGAATGCTAAATTTGTTAATTCAGAAATGCTTACACATTAGAATTCTAATTCTTTGTTTGTATGCCGAATCCTCGCTCCTCCAGTGCCCTGTTTCTGACCTGGGTCCTCCAAGGAGTCCCTGTCAAGCCTCCGTGCTCCCATGGTCATTTACCCCAAATGAAAAGCAAGTTAATAATGTCAGAGTGTCCGAGAGAGTGCAAGAGAGAACGAGAGAAGAAGGGGGGAGAAGAAGGGAAAGGGAGAGAGAAGAGAGAGAAAGAGCAAGGAGAGAAGAGTAAAAGTAAGACTGAAGACTCAGAGAGCGCATACAGGAAACAAATCGAGAGAAGCCAGTGGTATGTAGACGGGCTCATTTAATGCAAGAAGAAATAAAAACAAACCAAACAGGTCCCCTTGCAAGGATGCCCACACAGGTCCATATCACCTAGAGAGATGGGCGAAGCAGCCAGGGCCAGCGGTTATTTCAGCACAGCGCTGTTTTCAAGAATCTCAGCCATTCCCGGAGCAAAACCTCTTCACAGGTCATTCTGAATTCGTTCCATGTGCCCATGTAAAAACACCCTAGGAGTGGATGGGACATGCCCTGTGAATTATACCTTATTTATTATCGCAGGGGCCCTCCCTTTTTTTCCATCAAGCATTGGAATTATGGGCCAGGGCAGTTTTTAATACTCTATTTATTTTAGGGGAGGAAAATGTTTTTCTTGCTCCGTAACATTCATGCAGTACCAACTGCTGGCAGCTTCCCCAGCATTTAAGGAAATATTGTTGTAAGGCTTTTATGTTCCATACTTCAATCAGCCGGAGCCAGCAGTATCCCCACAGAAGGACCCTCAGCAGACCATTTGCAGCATTTTGCTACAATTAAACTCCTCTGGTTTTAGCCCTCAGGCAATTTAGTACCTTTTTACATATGCACATTATGAACTTTTGACCAGGGTCTAGCAGTCATATATTAGAGCTCTGCTCTTGGAAGCAGGCTTAACAAGTTCCTCTGAGTATTGGGCTTGGAGTCAGTTGTGGAAAAGGTAATTGAAGCAGCTTGTTGCGAGGCCATTCAGAATCTCAGCGATGATCCTAAATATCGCCCTCTCTCTTCTCTCGCTCACGCCTCTCCCCCTCCAACCCTTCCTTGTTTCCTCTGGAAGCTGGTAGCAAGAGCTTTCAAAGTCTGTGATTGATCTTTTATTCAGTAGCTAACGAGGGCTGTGATTCTATTAGCGTGCTACAAGGCAGGAGAACAGTGATTTAATGAAGTGTCTAGTGAGCCGGCCATAGATTTATCCTGTTGTCGCTAATTTGCGGTGCGGTGGCGAGCATAAAGGAAACGGTGCTCGCGCCGCTATTAGGCAGGTATTTCCTTAGTAAATTGTTGTAAGGTCAGGTACAGTTATCTGAGCCAAAGCAATGCCGCCCCTCTTCAGTGTCTGCCGATGACAGCCGCCGTGCTGAGCGCTCACTGAAGTGGAACTGGGAGATCAGAGGTCCGTCTCCAAGTCGCCCTTAGCGGAGGCAGGAGCAGATGAACTGCCAAGAAGGAGTAATAGAGTCATAATTGGTGATTAGAACAGGAGAGGTGCGATAACATCTTAATACAAACTGGCGTATGTTATAGTTACTGTCAGTTGTTGTAAACTCGCCCTGCCGCCCCGGACTAGTTCCGTTCCCCTTGATTAGCTCTGAGAAAGGAGTCAGCGGGCACTGGGAGAGCCACACTGATGGCATCCCGGCCATCTGGGCTGCTTCCCAGGGTCTTGCCCAACCCCACTGTTTGTCTTGTCCCCTCCTAGGACATCACTGTAGTGACCTCTCGCTACCACCCTGAGAAGACTGTGACTTTGTAAGTGTCCTTTGATCCTGTCCCCTTCCAGGCTCTGTGACATTGCTGCGCACTGGCTGGCTCTGAGGCTGGTTGTTTTCCTGCCTTGGCTAAGGGGAGGGTATTGCCTGATGTCAGTGCTGCTCCCCGCTGCACTTCAGTCTCATGTCGATGCATTTGCTCTCACTGTGCCGGACAGAAAATGTGCAATGCACAGCACAGAGTGATGAGAACCTTGGTATCGGCGTTCTCCAGAATCCGTGTCGGAAGTGTCCTCACAGTGCATAGATAGACAAGGTCCAGCTGTGGCGAGGGCAACTGAAGCAGCTCTGGAGAGACACTTCATGAAATGCCATGTGGCTGTGAAGAACCGCCATTGAAAAGCAAGTGGTCCAAACCCATGTGGATGCAGCAGGGGTGTTTCCATGAGATATGGCTTAAGTGTTCTTTAACTTCATAGAAGGTTCCAGTGTGGTCCAGACAGTCTGAGCAGCTCTCATTACTGACAGATACACGACATCATTTGTACTGGCTCCTCGCTGCCTCTCTTGTCCCTGAATTAGACACGCACATCTAGAGGTTTTTCAGAAGGAAAGGCTTGATTTGCCACTTGTATTGGTTTGAGTTGAATAAACCATATTGTGTGCCTGAAGAAGAAAATGAAATAATAGGCTTGGATGTATTTTACCTGCTAGCTGCCCGGTCAGTGATTCTCTTTCCCGTTTCCCACACAAAGTGCCCCGCCCAAAATCCTGACTAGGAACAGTGGTAACAAATGCCTGTAATATGTCCAGTGCTTCCTGTGTTAGCATCTTATTTAGTCTTCATCTACTCCTTCAAGAAGCCCGTTTTCTGACTGGTCACACTGAAGTGTAGCAGCTATGTCAGAAGCAAAGCGGGGTTTGCAGTCAAATCTCTCTATACTTTCTTTTTATCCATCTGTACCGAAGTGAAAGTCTTGCTTAGAGGCCTCACTTCCTGGGGGTTCCCTGTCCGATCCGAGAAGTAGACACTGCAACTCTCCTCAGACACTGCAACCCTCCTTTTGGCTGTGTGATGCTGTTGATTCCCCAATAAACACCTGAAAGAGGAGAAGTAGCTATAGAACCATGTCTTGGTCATTTTTCAAAGTGGTTGGAAATCTTACTGACCTACAGATCCTGCAGGACGATTTTCCACAGTGACTCCAAGAAAGCATTTGCTAAAGAACCATCCGTTTGTGGGGCAGGGAAAATGGATCAGTGGATGGGAATGCTTTGCAAGTTAGAAGTCTTGAGTTCAAACGCTCAGCTCCTGTATAAAAGCCAGGTGTGGCCACGCATGAGTGTGTAACTGTAGCAGCTACAGGGAGGAGGAGGCAGGAGGATCTCTGCGCTTGCTGGCTGCCAGCTCAGCTCCAAGTTCAGTGAGAGACCCTCTCTCAAAGGAATAAGGCAAGAGAGATACGGCAGGACACTCAGCATGTTTCTCTGGTCTCTGGAAGTGTGTAAGTATACACAGCCCCCACATGTGTACATATTGCACACATACACAAACACACAGAGAACTATTCATTTTATGACCCCTAAGTTCAATATCCACCCCCCAAAAATGACTTCTATGTACTCAGAATCTCTTAACCTAATACATTTTTTTAGGTTATCGCCTATTTTCTGTCTATAAAACCTGTTTGCTTATAGAGACCGCATTCCCACACTCCTTAGAAAGTGAATTACCAAACTTCTTGTTATTTGCTTCATAAATGTCTCTCATGAGAGGGTATCAGCAGTATGAGCAACACACACAGTCTTTTAAGGAAGAATATTCTGTTTCATAGATTTTTTTTCTATCAGAAGAAGTAATCTATCAAATGGGAGTGGCTTTTCTTGTTTTTCGATTAGCAGAGGCCATCATGGCAGACCCAAGAGGTCACACACCATATATGATCCCATTTATTCAGAATATCCAGAACAGGCAAGTCCGCAGAGGCTGATGCAGATCGGGGTGGTTTCCGGAGGCTGTGGGGAAAGGGAGTATGAAAGCAAGGCTCCTAATGGGCTTGAGGTCTTCTCACAGGGCGACAGGGACATTTAAAATCAGGTACAAATGCTGGTTATACACCTCCATGAATGTCCTAAATGCCACAAAAATCACATGTAGCCTGGTTATTTTTAAGTTTGTGAATTGCGCTGGGTAGCCCGTGAAAGAGCAATGTTTTGCCACAGAGGGCACGCAAGACTGCTCATTTCCCCTCTCCATCCGTGATAAACAGTCCAACTGTTACAGCATGGCCAGGAAATGGCTGGACAGAGAGCTATGCCAGACCATCCAGCAGAGAGATGGAACCCGGTGCCCACCCCACATGGTGCTATGCGCAGACACAGCCGCATGCCTGTCTTATCATCTCTTGACCACTCTATTGATTAGTTATGTGTTTGCCTGTGGTATTAATAATGTATACCTTGAAAAAATCTATGTGCATTATAGTCTTTGATCTTACTGTGAATTTCAAAGCCAAAGATTCCATTTTCTTCTTCTTTCTGTTTTTTTTTTAATTTTCAAAGACGTAAACTAGAAATAGTTTTAAAACTTCTTTTCCCTTGCCTGATGAACAAATTCTGAATGACTTGTATCCATTTTAATAAGCTATCAGTTATGCACATGTGTGGGATACACATATGCACAGATATGTATGCATATACAGCCATTCACATATACGTACTTAGCTGTAAGCATTACATTTATGCATACGTGCAAGCATATCTTAAGAGAATTATGAAATGCTTGCAGTTCAAGCTTTGTGTATTTCAGGGATGAGAGATATCTGAACACGATCCTTACTCATCTAGTAGATTAAAACAGAAATTAAAGGCTTTGGACTAAGACAGGATCAAAGGGTCTCTTTTCATTGTTCTTTTATTGTTTATTGACTTCAAAAAGACTTCTTCATTTAAACTGACTTTAATGTCTCTTGAATGCTCTTTTGTAAAAGGACTTTGAAAACTCGGGGATAATGTCTTCATTAAGTGAAAGAAAAATCTTCGGAAAAATATAACCGTAACTTGGCTTTCATTAGGGTAGAAGGAGATAAAGCCATGCTTAATTAATGCCTGTTCCCCTCTGTTCAGAATTGTCAGGAAGAAAGGAATGACATTGGTACTTATAAAAGCTTAAGGTAGATTTTCTAGCGCTGGTGCTTCCTACCCCTGGCCCTGGAATTTAGAAGACCATACTTCTTTGTAACTATGGCAGGACTAGAATATTCTAGATACAGCTCTCTCTTGGGATAGCACACGAATGTGAACTCCGTGGCATGAGTCTCTCTGGCCTCTTTCTTCCTTTTTGGCTTTGTTTCATTCCATGTGTCTCTAACACTTGTTCAGAGCACTGAGCTCCGAGGTGAGAGCGGGTCCCCTGTGTGCTTTAATAAGGACAGAACCTCCCACCTCTTTCACAAGGCACCAAGGCAGGGTCACCTTGCTCAGACCCTGCACTCGCTGCCTGGGGAATGTCCCTGGACTCTAGGTGCCTAGGGACTCCTTGTACCGAAGGGCTTCATTTGTCTGAGGCTTTATTTTTTTATTACATATATTGTTTCTTTCTTTAATAGGAAGGTGCCATAGCACATCTCTGGAGGTGAGAGGCTAGTTCAGAGCTCAGCTGTTTCCTTCCACGTGGTGGAAGGACAAACTCAGGTGCCGTTACCCTCTGGGCCATCTTGCCCTTGTCTGAGGTTTTCTACCTCTTTACTGCTTAGCTTCTATTTTCCAGAGAGCCATTCTGATCCTTTAGTGCAAAAACACAGTTCCATGTTGTCTCTCTTTTCCTTTAAGCTCCATAGGTGCACAAACACCAGACCCCAAACCTAAGCCTCCCTTCAGAGCGCCCACTTACTGATCACACTGGCACCGCATTATCCCCCTCCCCTCACGTGACTGAAAGAGGGACATTGCAGAGGAAGCACAGGTCAGCAGGGTTTTGAGATCTGTCTTTTTGCTCCACACAGCCAGTGTAAGGCAGTTCTTCACAAGGCCAGCTTGGGGCACATGGTGAGCCTTCTCCGAAGACACGTCAAAGCTGTATGAAATGCTGTGCACCTACAGTCTCAGCTCCCCAGATGGTGGGGCCGGAGGATTGCTTGCTTATACAAGTTGGAGAACATCTTATGTGGCATAGTGAGACCCCTAGCTCCAGAGAGGAGGGCACAGGAGATAACAGGATTGAGCAGGGGGGGAGGAGAGGGATTGGGCCTTCAAGCCATCCTAGTTTCTAAGTAAGATAGAACACTGTGGTAAGTAGAAAAAATAGGAATAAAATTTAAAATAAAGTAGCTGTAAGTAGAAATGGTGTTTGCTGTATCCTAGCTAGCTCATCTGCCTAACATACATTGCTGAACCAGTCTGAGTCTTAGTTCCTCAACCACCAAGTGATGGTAATGCCGTTTACTCCAAGTGTGGAGCTTTCATCCAATGAGAAGAAAGGATGAAGCAATAATCCATGTTCTGACTCTATACTGTGACAGATTTGCTCTGAATTTTCCTCCAGAGGTCACTAAAACTTCTCTTGTCACCTCCCAAGGATGTTCAGGATGAAGCTCCCTGCCACCATGTCTTGTCTTCTCGTGGTCCTAACGGGTTTCTCCGTGCTGATGGCATCTGTTGATGGAGCAGTGGGGATTGGCTTTGCATTCACACCCATGCAGTCCTGCTGGCCTCACTCTGTTGGCAACGCTCAAATACCAGTCAGTCCTAGATATGGGAGGCAGATGCGAATACCATGGGTGCTAAGAGTCACGGTCACTGCGTCATGTAAACCCTCAGGGATATATATGCCCTCTGCCTGTAAAATGTTTAAGGGCTGCTACCATAAAGACATTTCCTTCTCACAGCTTGTTTCACATTTAGGAGGAGGCAAACAAGGAAAATACAGGTCAGGGTAATTTATAAAAACTAAGCTTTTAAGCTATTAAATTGTTAGCTGACAATAGCTCTTGGAGAGGGACTAGAGGTAGAGAGAAAGTGAGCAGAAAAGAGACTAGGCTTTCAATTGAGGTGGCAGACTCTACAATGCAATGTGATGGCACACCATAAATCACCCATTCAGCATGAAGCTAACTTCCCCTGGAAGCTATCGTGGGGTGTGCAGAAGGCCTTTTCATGTATGAGGTTCAGTAAAGAGATCTGGAAAACTGAATCTTAAAAACATAACAGGCTGCCAAGACATGCCTTCCTCTCAGTGAGGAAGAGTTCATGGATTTACTTTATACTGTGGGAGTTCAGGCGTGGTTATGTTTTCCCTAAGATAACCGTTCTTGCAAATGTGTGAACTGTTGTTGAATAAAATAATCTTTTTGTATACCATGAAAATATGTCACTCTGATTGGTTTAATAAAAAGCTAAAAATGGCCAATAGCTAGGCAGGATTTGGGGTGGCTGAGAGGACACTGGGAAGAAGAAGGCAGAGTTGCCAGCCAGACACAGAAGAAACAGGAAAGCAGTACAAAGTAAAGATAATAAAGCCACGAGGCAGGAAGTAAATTAATAAAAATGGGTTTGTTTAGGTTCTGAGAGCTAGTCAGAAACAAGCCTAAGCTCTTGGTTGCACTTTCCTAATTAATAAGAAGTCTCTGTGTGACTATGTGGGAGCCAGAAGGCAGGACAGAGAAAGACTAGCAATGGTAAACCACACATCAGGTCAACTGATGTTGGGCAACCCCTAGAGATCCTCCTTTCAGTGTTTGTTTGACACAAACAAACTAATGTGAGTAACCCAGAATAAGAGACAATGATAGGTGGATGATATTCTCAGGAGCTCTGCAATGTCCATGTTTTAGGTTGGTGTATTACTAAAGGCAATATTCATAATGATTGTTACACAAGCTCACACATGCACAAAGATTTACATACTTTCAGAATCTATTATTGCTTCTAGAAGGGTCAAAGTTTTGGATTACTAAGCAGCTCTCTTCCAATGGTGACATGGGAACCCAGGTTCCTTCCATCTTGTTGCTCTGCTTTCTTCAACTCATTGCTGCCACAGCTGTCCTGCTTACTTGTATGAGTTTAGTGCAAGAAGCATGAACATGTAGAGTCATGGGAGAGGGAGATGATTTGGAGGAACAAATAAATGTAGGAGTGTTGCATTTCTTTTTGTCTTAGGAGGTCAGAAGAAATATGGTTTAGCCTGTCTCTGCCTCCCATTTCCCAGTAGGAGTGCTAAGATTACAGATGCACACCACCAAAACGCTTGCTTGCTTGTTTTCTTTCTTTCTTTCTTTCTTTCTTTCTTTCTTTCTTTCTTTCTTTCTTTCTTTCTTTCTTTCTTTCTTTCTTTCTTTGAGTTCTAGGGATCAAACTCAGGCCCTCACATCTCCATGTCAAGGGCTTTGCCCACTGAGCCATTGCACTGCAGCGCCTAATGCAGAAATGTGATATAATTTAGACTTTTCAATTTATTCAGTAAAGCCATTCCAGTTAGAGATTGTAGGCTAATTGTTCCCATGGCTCTTCCTAGCAGCCTTGTTGACAGAGGTCAGAGGGTTGATGGAAAGACGGAAAAGTTAACACGGTAAATATTCACTCTGTATGTATTTCAGATTTAGACCTCAGCCACGCGTGGTCTTGACTGTGTTTTCCATTCACATTGCCCACTGCGTTGATGATAAAATTATGACAGGGGCCAGAGGGAAAACAAAGCCATGTGTCTTTGGTATTGCCTGTGTCAGAGTTACCAATTCTAGACGCCTCTACTTAGTTATAAAGAGAAAACAGCAGGACCTTGATAACTGATATCCAAGAAGACATTTAGAAAGTGTAGAGTAACTTCTGTACAGAGAAACAAGCTGATATTGCTGTTCTACTGCGAGCATACAACCTAGGCAGCATCCAATAAGCTTATATATTTGAAGACGATGGTGCCGTTTCTTTCTCAGAGAAGGCATCGTCCCCGTAAACCCTGGACGGAAAGGAATTACTGGTCTGCCTACGTCCTGGGCCAACTCTTGCTCATTACCTCTTTCTGTGCAACTTGAAAATCAAGAACTCTTCTTACATTTAAAGGTGGTTCAAAATATCTTAAAAGGAAATCAGTAATTTGTAATATATGAAAAATACATGAGATTCACATCTGAGAATCTCTGATCAAGTTTTATTGTGTTGCAGGAATGTAGCACAGTGGTAGAGAGATTGCTTGCCTAGCATGTGCAAGGCCCAGGGTTTGGTGTCCAGCACCACAAGAAAATAAAATAAGTTACATTGGAGCAGAGCCTTGTCTGCCCCTGTGCTGCTGTAGCATGGCAGCGGCAGAAATAAACCTAAGACCCTTTCAGACAAAGGTGACCTACTCGTCTGTGAATAGAGGCATTCAGGTACCTTTGGGGCTCCTTCTCCTCTAACGAACTATGGGAATGTTTGCCCTAGTCTTGATTGGAATCTCTTGGCCATTAAAATAAAACAAATAGGACGCCAATTTTCCTTCCCTCCCTCCTTCTGTTTCTTCCTTTCTTTCTGACAGGGTCTCTGTGACTGGTCTGGACTTGAACTCTCAGATGTCCATCTGATTATGCCTTCTCGGTACTGTAATTAAAGGTGTGCACCACCATGCCCAGCCCAAACTTATTGTTTTACACTTATGTGTGTGTGTTTGTATTTGTATGTTTGTGTGTGTGCGTGCGCAGACACATAAATGCATGCCACAGCATGTGTTTAGTGGTCATGGAACTTGCTGCACTTTTATTTTAGTTTAATTTTTTTATTTCATTCTTTGTAAGCCTCTTTAGCAGATTCCCACCTTGACTTTTCCTGTTTGCCCTCCTCTTTATTCCCAGGCCTTGGCAAAGTGAGCATCACAGTGTTAGCAACGAGTGGCCTCCAGCAGGCTGAGAAGAGTGACCTTTAAGATTACTGAGATAGGGTGGGATGGGGTGCGGGTCTATCCCTAACTCTGCAGTCACAGTATTAATGTAGGGGTGACAGGGGAGAGTGCTCTCTTTTTATCTGTTAATTCCTTGGGGAAGTTCTCTACAGAATGAATAATCTTGTGATGTGTAATAAAGTTACCTATCAAGACCACTTTTACAGAGATTTAAATGTGATAATAAGAATAAAAGAAAATGAAGTGACATTGAGGGCATCTTCTTTTATAACAGCCCTTGGTCCCGACTGTTAAGCATACCGTAAAATGACTTTTATACATTTATGGATTGAAATGGTTCTGCTGAAATTTTAAGTGTTAACATTGTTCAAACTTCCATTACCAACTCCTCTCACATGGTTACAAAACAATTTCATATTTGACATTTTGATCGCACTCCCAGGACGGAAAAAGTTCTCCTCTCACACCATCCGAGGCTCTGCTGACTTCATATGAGCACCTTCCTTTAGAGAGCCAGTACTGTCTGCTCGTACACTCACGCCAGTGCCTCCTTGACAGTGGTCGCAAGACAACCACTGTAGAGAAGGAGAGAAACGTACCTTCTCTTAAAGGATGGTTTCCATGGAAAAGAAAGATTCCTTTTCTCCTTTCTCACCATGGTTCCTCCTTTTCTACATCTGCGCTATTTTGCCATATTTCTTAAAACTTCCACAGACTCACACTACCATCCATAAACTGCACCTTGTTTTGTGGCCATTTTGACATATGATGCACATACCATTTGATCTGACCCTTTAGAACAGATATGTCAGTGAGTTTTGTGTATTCACAGAGCTGGGCAGTCACCACCACACTCAATTTTAGAATTCTCTTATTACCCTGGTCTGGGTCACCTGGCAGTCTGCAGACCGTTTCCTCCCCAGCTCCTGCAGCCTCTACTCTTCCTGTTTCTGTGCTCCGCCTATAATTAGTCATCTGCTCCCAACCCCGCCCCCCCCCACACACACCCCGCTTGTTCCTGGCTTCTTTTAGGATCATGATGCAGCTGTCAGTAAGTATTGCATTAGAATGCCCAGGCTCTCACATATTACTTTTTTCTTATAAGTGCAAAATGCTTGAAATACATATGCAGAATTATCTATAGGCTTATATAAGCATCCTGGCTCTTGTGTGTTAATTGCTATAACCACCATGGTAACTACAGAAGCTCATGTGGTATATGTAAATGCTGGGTAAAGCTAATGCTAGTTAATTGGTCCTGAAAACCTCAGTGTGTGAGCACATTGTGAGAGGAAGAGCCAGCTCACTAATGAGATGTGTCCAGAAACCACAGCCTAGGCCCTGCCCGCATCTTTGATGTTTGAAGCTGCTGCTGTTTTGTCCCCATTTTCCTCTCCCTGGGAACTGAGAGCCCGGGACATATGTTCCTGTGCTGTCTTGCCTTCCGTCTTAACCAGGCAAGTGCCAGTGTTGCTGAGACAGGAGCTGGTAGGAGGTGGGTAGATGCAGTTTATACATATCTGCAGGAAAGATTGTGGTGGTGTTTGGCTCTAAGTCCTTGGACAATTTAGGCCTGTTTGGAAGAGACTAACTCAGGCTGGAGATAAATGAAGCCATGGGAAGGTGTTGAAGAACAGACCACATATTTCTTGTGATGTAATGGTGCAGGGTCTTGCGGGGGGAGGGGGAGGTGTTTCTGCCTTTCTTCTTCTACTTTCCCAGAACTGTCCCCTCCCTGTTCAGATGCTTGTGTCCTGGTTTGCCAGTAATGCACCTGTTCTCAGTCTTCCCAAGTCCAGGGAAAGTTTGGCTCTAAGACAGGGTGGTGCAGATTTGCTAGATGTGACTGGAGAAATGGTTTTTGTCTTTTATTTCAAGACCTGTCTCCCATTATCACAGAGGATGGAAAGTCCGCTTAAATTATAAGCTAGCTAATTGCTTCCTCAGTTGAAGACCTAAATGAGTTTTAAAGCGAAATGCATATCTCCAAGGGCTAAGTAGCCAGCGCACAATAGGCAATTGAGATAGCAAAGACTAATTTAGAAAAGTCCGTGCTCCCTCCCTCCCTCCCACACCCTCCCTACCCCTACCTCCCCCTTTCCTCCTTTTTCCCTCCTTCCCTGCCCTTTCCCTTCCTTCCTTCTCAGACCTGTTCATTCCTTCCTTCTTCCTCTTCTCCTCTGCTCACCCCTTCCTCCTTCTCCTTCCTCAGTTGCTTCCCCCCACCACCTTACATTTAACCATTAAGAATGCAGTTGAGTTGTACCTGTGGGCTCCTGCTCATAATTAAATAAATCATTTATGCATTTAACACAATCTTGAGTTACTAGGTGATCATCTTGGGCACTCAAACGTCTAAGAGCCCTTGAAAGCCATATCCCACATAGATATTCCCTAGCACGTCTTACAATCTAAATATTGCTTTTAGTGTAATCGAAGCAGCGAGAGGAGTCACAGCAGTTGATGGACTATTTTTCAAATTGATTTCAAAAATGTATTTAAGGGGATGATCTTCTAGTCTAGATTACCTATTGATTTTTAATATGAAAAGCTCATTATGTAAGCAGTAACTGCATATAAAAACCTCGCAAACCTTTGCATAAATCCTTTAATTGAATTTCCAGAGCCTGTGGTTCTACTTTTTTTTTTAATTAAATCTATTTCTTTTTTTTTAAGTGTTACTGTGTAATTTGCATGCTGTGAAGAGGCCCTGTCCCAGATAAAGTGCCATTGATCCTTATTAAACCTCACCTCTGGGCTTGCTTAAAACTAACTGGAAAAATTAAAGTGTTCATGCCACACTGCACTTACAGCCTGTGTGATGGGATTATGGAAAAAAAATAATAAAACTCATTTCCAACGGAGAATTTATAATACGAGATTTTATTTTTTTCAATTTGATAATTAATAGTGAAATCTTATCACAGATATAAATCATATTTTAGCCTATAAAGTGAAATGGCAATTAAGAAAGATAATATGTACTTGATGTAAGCCCATCATGTTATGGGTGCTAATCTTTTGATCTTTTGGTACTTTAACTTTTTTAATTGCGGAAGGAAAGGATTATGAATTCAGTTCAAACCTGTTCAATGGAAGGTTTCCTTGGGAAAATCTGATTCGTCTGCCGTGCCCTCGATGAGGGGGTTTTTCGTGTCAGAGTAAGGGAGCATGAACGATAGGGGAAAGATACCTGGCTATGCTTGGGCTAGAATGTGTGTATTAGAATTACCAGGGGAAGGAAGAATAGAAAGCCTGCAATAGGTTTTTCTATTTTTTTTAATACCTAACATTTGTTATTTTAAAAGCAATAAAATCCCCTAAGGAAATATTCATAATCAATAAGAACACAAAATATGGAATATATTAACCGAGTTATAAAAATGTTTGTGGTGTAGCTTGAAATGAAAAACACAGCAAGTTATGTACGGTTTAAAGTGTAATCAATTTTGAGGTTGTATACAAGGATATAAATGATAAACACAAGTAGTAGCGTTTTTAGTAAAGGCTATTACAAAATACTGTATTTATGGCCTATTCCATTCTTTTTATAGCTCATTAATGTAGAAAACAAACACAGTGTATCCATCTTCTCCGACAATGTAAAATCCCCTTAAATGATGTTTTTAAATGGAAATACTGTGCTTGTTTGATCTGTTTCTACTTTAAGCAGGTTAGGTATGAGCCACATTGGGGGGTTCCTCCTCAAGACTCAGGAAAAGAAAAGGACAACAGTGACATATTTCCCTCGCTCCACACCGAAAGGGGGGCTCATCTTCTCATTTGTAAAAATGGTTGGGCAGCTGCTCCCTCCTCTTCCAAGGCTCCATGCCCACCCTCTAGGTCCCACCCCCACCCCAAAGAGAGCCCTCCCACCTGCAGAAGA
Source organism: Myodes glareolus (assembly GCF_982192425.1). NCBI lineage: Eukaryota > Metazoa > Chordata > Mammalia > Rodentia > Cricetidae > Myodes > Myodes glareolus. Next base: position 44,134,338 of record NC_142047.1, read on the forward strand.
TGCATTAATTCTTCCAGGCCACGAGAGGGCTGTTGAGTTATTGGTTCACTGCATTGGCTGGCGGGGGAGTTTTAGTGCTGGTTCCAAAGGTGTTTAATTTCCTGCAGCGCCTATGAATATGCATAGGGCGTGTGCTCAGCAATCTAGCAGTTCAAAGGAGACAGCTGGCTCTGGGTGTAAGGGGTTTGGGTTAGTTTTTCTCTCTTTCTTTCTTTCTTTCTTTCTTTCTTTCTTTCTTTCTTTCTTTCTTTCTTTCTTTCTTTCTTTCTTCTCTTATTCCCCTTCTTTCCCCTGCTCGTGTATAAACCCTCCCAGGGTTAGCTGAATTTGCAATTTCTATGAACTTATTTACAATTTTTAAAATTTTGTCATGATGTTTCCACCATGATCCTCTTTCTCCTTTCATTTTGAAGTTCCACAGGAGTCCTGGTTGTTATCACCAATGGGGCAGATGCTCGTGGCCATGGGAATCATAGACTCGGATATCCAGCCTTCCTTAGATATCAGTAGGGCTTCACAGTATAGCCACAAAAGGCAAAGGGGCCAGGCGGTGGTAATGGTGCAAGCCTTTAATCCCAGTGTGTGGGAGGCCGAGGTAGGTGTAGCTCTGTGAGCTCAATGCCAGACTGGTCTACAGAGTAAGTTCCAGGACAGCCAGGGGTGTTACACACAAAAACTCTGTCGAAGAAAGAAAGAAAGAAAGAAAGAAAGAAAGAAAGAAAGAAAGAAAGAAAGAAAGAAAGAAAGAAAGAAGAAAGAGAAAGATGGATGTAACATGAGGGCCAGCTTGTTGGGGTATCTGTTCCCGCCCAGTACCCCACAGCCGGCAAGTCCCAGAGAAAATCAATCACACAGAGATCTCTATAAGTTATAAAGCTGATTGGCCCATTAGGTCAGGCTACTTATTAGCTCTTATAACTTTTGTTACCCCATTATCCTTATCAACGTTAGCCACATGGCTCAGTACCTTTTCCAACGGGGCAGCTTACATCTTTCCTCTCCGGTGGTCTGCGCAAGAATGGAGGAAGAGCTTCCTTCTTCCCAGAAGAAATACTCCTGTTCTCATCGGCCCACCTCTACTTCCTGTCTGGTTAACCCGCCTATACTTCCTACCTGGCCAATCAGCATTTATTTAAAATACATGATTGACAGAATACAGATAATTCTCCCATACCAGAAAGAAAGAGAAAGAAGAAAGAAAGAAAAAAAAGAAAGAAAGAGCAGTAAGAAGTAGAAAACTTAGAAAACTGTTTTAAATATCCCTCTTCTATTTAGGCTGACAGTTACTCTAGCGCTACATAGGTCCACCCATCCATCCGTCCATCCATCCATCCATCCGTCCATCCATCTATCCACTCACCTGTCCATTATGCTCTCTCTCCTGCCTCTATTTCACCTACCTGTGACTCCAGCACCCTTCCTTTTCTCTCCCTTCCATCCATCCATTCGTTACCCATTCAGCAATCCCTCTACGCGCCAACCCCTCCATGTACCCATCCCATTCTCTCCAGCCACATATTCTTCCATCTATCCCGGATTGTAACACCCTTCCATCTCTGTCCCCTCTCGTTGACCACACCATCCATTCATCCATCCATTCAATACACATTGAGTACCTCCTGGAATCAAGTACCACTTCAGTCAGTAAATCTATATAGATATGAATTTGGGTCAGCCGGTGCCTTCAGGGATCTCATTATGTGTGGAGAAGACAGTCTTTTGTCGGTAATTTTAGCAGACAGAAGAAATAAAGACCTCTCTCAGCCTGAGAGAAGATTGAATTTAGTGAAGTCTTTCATTTTGATCTTGAAGTCTATTTGTTAACCTCTAACTATAGTGTCTTTGGACTTTCTACTTTATAACTGAATATTGCATGTGGATATCATAATACTGAGTGTTGTGAAGATGTGGGTTCTAGAGTGATGTCTCTTCGTGCCATGAAAGTTTTAAGACAGATACTACTTTACGATACTGCTGAGATAAAACACATCAGATCCGTGCTGTAGACAGGCTTTGGTTTTGTTGCCTCCTGAGATGTGTCTGGGCATTGTTGCAGGGAGGGCTGGGCTATTCAGAGTGTCCATCTGTAGAATGTGAGCAGTCACATGCATATTGGAGATGAGGGGTCAGACAAAAGGTCCATGGTAGAACCTCCACCTCCATTCCTTTCCACTCTCCATGGACTAGATTTTTTTAAAGCCTGTAGTTGTGTGTGTGTGTGTGTGTGTGTGTGTGTGTGTGTGAGAGAGAGAGAGAGAGAGAGAGAGAGAGAGAGAGAGAGAGAGAGAGAGAGAATGGGTTAAGATATTAGATTATCTGGTTTCAAGTAAAATCTCCGCATACACTGAAGAGAGGCTATAAAAGATTTTGTCACAAAGACCAACTCATGAGGTCCTCGATACAAACCAGCTGTAAGAAAAGGGCAGGCTCACTCACTCAGCTACTCCTTGCTTGAGCCTTTCAACTGCCAAGGTAAAGACAATACAGTTTTATTTGATCTTAGAGGCAATCACCCCCCTCCACACACACACACCTGCTGCCTAGCAATGAAATGTAAAAAACTGTATACCTTCACAGCTTCACTGTGACTCTAGACCATGTCTGAATATAGAAGCCAACAGAATGATCTATGCTCGTAGTTTGCAAATAAGTAAGTAGGTATCTAGAACCCTTTATGCCCTTAAGATTTTCCTAACTGATGAACTGAGCCTGGAGCCTCCAGGATATAGACAGGCGGTGGCCTTTGTAGGCTGCCTTGTGTTCCTGCCCTGCCTACTCTCCGCTACTGGAAGCACTTTCCTGAACTGGAGAACTGGAGACCATCAAAGGCAAGTTTCTGTAAGGAACAAAGAGTTACGGTATAAAATATGGCCAGGAATAATTGATTTTGGAGGAGACTTTGCTGGGTTTATGTTTGTTTGTCATTAGCTCAGGACAGTTGTCCCCAGTCTCCACCTCTCCATTTAAAGCTCTTAAAAGCCTCCTCCCTCCCCCAATACACCCTAATACTAACCCTGGAGGGCACTGGAACTAGCTGATGGAATTCTGAAAAGGACAAAGATAAGAAAGATAAGAGTCTCCCCAACATCTGGCCATGCTTGTTGTAACTTTTTGTTTGTTTGTTTGCTTGTTTCGAGACAGGGTTTCTCTGTAGCTTTGGTGCCTGTCCTGGACCTAGCTCTTGTAAACCAGGTTGGCTTCAAACTCACAAAGATCCACCTGCCTCTGCCTCCCGAGTACTGGGATTAAAGACGTGCGCCGCCACCACCTGGGTGCTTGTTGTAATTTTTTTTCAAGAATGTCGAGTCTTCTGTTTAGAGCAGAGGGTGTGTGTGTGTGTGTGTGTGTGTGTGTGTGTGTACACCATGGAGATGCTAAGAATGTTGTATTTGTGTGCAGTCATAAACCTACCTGTGAGTTTTTCCTGTGCATTTTTTTAGGGCTTGTGCCTTTAAAGTAAAATCCTGCTGTCTCCATGTAGGAAGGGACCCCTACCTCATCCAAAGAGTTCTCCATCTCTCTTATCCCAGGTTCATGTCAATCCAAGCATCATCTGCATTTCTGACATGTTTTACTTTCTTATACTTTCCAAGGGCATTTAAAAAAAATGTTTCTCCAAAGTAATTTGTAAACATGTCCTTCAGCATGCTACTTCTCAGAGGTGGGCAAGAGATGGTGGACAGGCTACATCTGCCCATGTGGAATGGGAGAGCGGGTGTTCTGCCTCTGTGTAAGCCACGATGTCATAACTCCACCTTCAAGGCAGAGGCTGAAGAAGATCTCGCATGTTCTTTCTTGGTGTCAAATAGCTTTTAATTAGCCATCACTTGTTGTATATTTATTCCTGCACTGAGTGCTTTTAAAGTTGCTCATAATGGTGAAAAAGTGAGGCTCAGAGATATTCGATGATCAGCTGGATGTCACACAATTGCTAAATGGCAGAATGCTTGCCAGCACCAGGAATCGTCCCAGGACAGTGTTGTGTGAGTCAACGGTAGAACGCGGAATGTGGGTCTCATTTTTCTTGGGACAGACCCATCTGTTTCCTGTATCTAGCAAGAACGCCAGGTACACAGGAGATCCACTGTGCGGTTTCAGTAAAGAAGGAAAATCATGGAGACTAGACATGTGGCCATGGTTATTTCCAGAAGTGGGTGAGGAGGGGACTCTAAGTTTGCAGGAGGTGGAGCTTGTGCATATGGAGGCCACTTTATGAAATCCACTCTGAAGTGCCTCTGTCCGCCTGTGGTGGGCTCCATTCGGCTCCCTCTTTAGTTGCTTGAAGGTTGAGCTGTATTGTGCAAAACCAACTTGGAGGTGTCTTTACAACCTCAATGAAAGGATTCAGTTCCCTGCCTGTCTTTGCACACCCTCAAACATGAAAGGCATTTTAGAATCCCTTCAAGTTTGGTATTGAAGGTCATGGGAACATTAGTCAGTGTTGACTCTTCAAAATGATTGTACCCTGAAGAACGTGGTGTGAGTCCTGCCTTCCATGAGGGAAGCCAGCTTCCTGGAGAAGGGCCTCTGTGTTCAGCAATGTTCATGCCAAAAGTTTTGTCCAATGTAGGGGACTTCCTCAAGGTTTTCCTTTCTGTTTCAACCGAGTAGAATTTTCCCCCTTTCTGGTAGTTTTTTAATGGTCTTTAGCAAAGGAAGTGAGGGACACCGATCAGTGGAGGCGGACAGTAAGATTTATAATGTATTTGTGCTAGCTGATTGCCAACTGAACCGGCCTTTCCCAGCGGTGCTGTACGCAGACTTGGAAAATCAATAGGGATTAACCTCTGACCCTCTGCACATACTTATACTGTGGCTGCATCGCTTACCAATATTTCATCTGTTTCACTTAGGCACTGTTACTTACTCAATAACGTGTGGCCAATCTCACAAGATACTAATTAATTTTTTAAAATGCACCATCTCTTGAAGCTGTGATAAAATGGCCTACCTTTGGAAATCAAGGCCCTTTTGGTTTATTTATTATACTCACATTAATTAGCCCTAATTTAAAAAAAAAGAAACGGGACAGTGCTACAATGCAAGGGTTTGCTTTGCTTACAAACCCCCCCTGTGTTTGGCAGCAGGGGAGATGTCTGGCTGCAAGAGAACAGGTGTCCCCTGTGTGTGCTGGAAGATGGGCCCCATTCAGCAAATTTGGTAGTCTTACTTTTGAAATACACTTTATTATTATTATCGTCATTATTATTATTAAAATGGACAGTTATAGATAAACAGACAGTGAGATGAGCCCAAGGCTTCATTACTTTAAGGTATCAACGCCACCTTTAATGCACAGTGCCTGTGTGGGCCCTGGTCTGCACCAGTGTATGCAACGGTGTGAGCTGCTTTTATTTATCACAATAGAGGATGGAAAGCACCCATATTTTCAGTGATTATTCTTTTAACCGTTTCCTTTCAACTTTGGTATATGTTGAAGTAGTGTATGTTTGTCTTCAAATTGAAACTATTGTAGGTTTTCTTCACCTAAGATTCTTTTGTTTGCATTTATTATTATTTTTTTTGCAAGTGTGCTTATTCCCCAGAGTTTACTTACAGTTTGCTATTGATCTGGCAGCTGGAGTTGGAATTGGTCGATGTGCTCTGTAACTTGTTTAAGATACCCTACCTGAGCTATTAGCTTAAATAATGTATTCATAAATTGATTAATCATTACAGTAAAACTTATTAGCCGCATTTATATCTGTGTGTTACCCACAATTGACTTGTAGTCTAATCATCACGGGTGCTTAAGCAGAAGTCGGGTTTGCATTACAATTTAATAATAGTCAGGCTGGGAAACAATGGTATTTGCATGGAGACAGTGAGCGGATGCAGGCTGGGCTCCGTAGGCAGGCCTCCCCCTTTGCATCGGTCTCCTGTTCCAAGTGAACTGTAAGGAATGAACCAAGATCTGTCTTCAGGAGGAAGCAATTGTTTTTGAATGAACCGTTCTGAAACCAGCGGTCTTGGGAGTGAAGGGAAGGAATAAGGCCCTCCACTCCAGTTCTCTAGCAGGGCCATCATGGCGGTGCTGTGTGCGTGGCTCTTTCCACTGGTTCCATTTCTCTGGCCGCTCCATCATGGCGACACTGGCTTTCAGTGGTGTCTCCTGCCACACAGCTTGGGCTTATAAACAGAATAAGGCTCTCCTGTTCTGCTCTGCCCTACAGTGAGGCCCCCAAACACAGAGCAGTTGAGGATCAACAGCTCAGGAGGCTTGCTTGTCACCAAGCATGTCACGGAATACCCTGGACCAGTGTCCAGCCCTTCCTCACTCCTTGCTAGACAGCAGGGGACCAGTCATCTCGGTACAAGGGGTTGAAGGCAATGTGTTCTTTTTTCTTCTTAATTGATATAGTGTTTTAAAATACTTTACTCTTGCATGTGTGTGAGTGTATATGTATGTGTGCATGCAGTCATGCACATACCCTGACACTCATGTGGAAGTCTGTTTTCCCCTTCCATCATGAGTTCTGGGGATCCAGCCTGAGTAGCAAGTGCTTTACACTGTCTGCAAACTATTTTTAAAGTAACTTTAAGTTCTTTGCAAAATTAAGTCAAAAATACAATTTACTTTTGACCCTGGGCCCCACAAACATGACTTCTTCCAGCCACATGCACTTTTAATCCAAGTACATGGTAGTTAAAAAAGCATCATTTGGGTAATGGATATGAAATTTTAGCTCTCTCAGCTGGGGATCACACAACTCCTTGATAAACTGTGTTTCTGGTCTGTTCTTGGGGACAGAATCTGCCGGGCAGCCTGCACACTCCAAAACACACATACAGATTCTACAGCAACCGATGTCTTTCTCCCTCCCATTTTGATGGGAAAGTCATTTGGCCTCCCCGTGGGATTTCTCAACTTCATAATCCCTCCTTCAAAATGTTATTCAGCAGCCGGCTAGATTAATATATACGGTGATCTTTCAGTAGCAGCGACGGGATCCTGTCTCGCAGCGTGGGTCTGTTTAGCTCCGTGTCTCAAGAGTGCTGCTCTCTGCATGCGGGACATCTGCTCACAAGCCAGCAATTGTGCCACGGATTCAGGGCAGCACCTCCGCCCTGAGGCCAGCTCTAGATGAAAGACAGATTGCCACAGAGCCCCTTTTCTGAGGGTCCCTCTTCCCAGCATGGGGCTTCATCCATTATTGAGCAAACCTGCCTCCCTCCGCCACTCCTCAGTACACTTCTTTTGCCAGTCTTATTCAGGATGTCAGCATGGATCACTTTTCTACAAAGGCATAAAGGACCAGTCAGGGAGCTTCAGCAGATAAATTATTTACAGTGTTTAATTATTATTGCACAGATTTATTAAACTTCTTGGTTCCCTGGGAGCCTATGGAGCTGCTGACAAGAGTTTGCTAAACTTGGAATAATGGGTATTTTGTTGGGAAACAAAATCCCGTGGTGAATGCCGTTACCAAGCACCTGATTTCTCTGTGGGCGTTGGTAGTGATGGTGGTGTGCCAGCACAAGCGTAGGGTGTATGCTTATTACTCTGGTGTAAATACCCATGCCCTGCCCGATTTCAGGCTGCCAACAAGGTCCTTGAATGTGCAATTGGAAAAAATGGGGAGTCCCACACCAATACGTCTACAATAGTAATTCCACTATACATGTACAATGGATGTCAGTGATGCCAAGAACAATCAAACATGCTAGAATTACCCACAAGTGTTAGGTTCTGACAACTTCTCATCTTTGTATTTTCTATTACTTACTTAATCATACATCTGCAAAACTTAATAATTACTTTTTCATATTTGCGTGAAATGTGAAATGTGTGTATGTATGTGTGTGTGTGCACATGTGTATGTGCGTGCGAGCGTGCACGCTTTGGGGTTCAGGTGGAGGTCAGAGAACAACTTTCAGGAATCAGTTCACTCCTGTCATCTGGCTCCAAGGATCAAATTCAACATGGTCCAGTTTAGTAGCAAGCACCTTTACCCACCAAGCCTTCTCACTGACCCACACAACTTAATATTTAATAGTATATATAGTATAAATATTGTATATATAGTATATAATAGTATAAATAGTATTTATATATAAATATATTTAATATATACATATATCCATTAACTAGTTCATAAAAGTAGCCATGGACTCTCCTGAGATATTTGAATCTATCTACAGCACACCCATGTGTGTGTTTAAATTGCATCTTGAGTTCCAATGAAGTTCATGATCTCTTCCTGTTTCCTAATGGGGTATCTTTGCGCAGTTCTCCACGTGGGTATGACAAGCCAGTTGGCAAGCTGCTGAGTGCCCTCAATGGCAAGCAGACATGTGTACCCTGTGCGGTTCACCCCCAACAATTCCATTGCACTGATATTAAGAACAACAGTATTTTGCCAGAAACTATAACAAGATGATTCCGTAACAACAGCTGGGTGACACCAGCCTGTGTTTTGCAATTTTCTTTAATATTTATGCCGATAAATAATTTATCTCTTTTTGGGTTTTTTTCCTTTCCTTTTCTCATTGTGAACATGTTGATATAGACAGGTGCTAGGGTTTCCCGAATGACTAATGCAAGGGTCCCTTGGTTTCGCTTCCTGACAAAGCAGGTGCATCAGCGGCCTTGAGCCTCTGGGAATTGTCTGCCCCATGCTGCATCTCTTCCCATGAAAATAATGGGCTCCATTAAGGTCCAGCCTACATATGTTAAGGAATCCACTCATTAAACCTCGGTCTTTGCATGGCATTTGGACATCAAACCCATCATCTGGAGAGTGGAGAGTGCAAAGGCATACCTCACCTGTTACCTGTTCAGGACTGACTGAGGATGCTCAGCCTTGGCCTTATTGAGAGTGGAAACTGCATCATCTTAGGGGCTGGCTGTCTGACCTGCACATTGGAAGGAGTTTAGTAGAACCCCTAACCCGTACCATGCAGGTATCAGCAGCAACGCCCCTCCTGCAGTAGCAATAATTAAATATGTCTCTAGAGCAGGCTCTTAACCTTCCTAATACTACAATTCTTTTATATGGTTCCTTATGCCATGCTGACCCCCAAGCATATAATTGTTTTATTGCTACTTCATAACTGTAATTTTGCTACTGTTGTGACCCACAATGGATATATCTGATATGTAGGATAACTGATAGGTGACACCCCCCCCCCCCAAAGTGGTCATGACACGCAGGTTGAGAACCACTGCTCTAGAACTTGATAAATACCTACTGGGAGCAGGCAGATCAACATTGTCTTGTCTGTGAAGCGGTTCTAGTAGTTGGGACTTAGTGCTTCAAGCCTGTGGGAAAGGAGCTATGGGATTGCTTCTCTAGTTGTGTTAGCCTTCCCTACAACTAGCTTATAGGATTCCCATTCTCCAAAACACTGGAACTGGGCCACTAAACCATTTAGGCTCCTAAATCAACTTCCTACCCTGGACATGGACCAGAGGGAGAAGGACATGTTTCTCCCCAAAGTCACTGTTCCATGTGCCTCAGAGTCGTCTGAGTCAGTCTCCAGAGTGGGGAGAGTTGAGGCTTCTCTTTTCTATAGCCGTGGACTGTTGTGGCCACGTGCCAGTTTCTAAGCGAAGTAGTAAGGGGCTGTGTCTCCTGGGAACCGGGCAGTGTGAACGTGGAAAGGTGTGAGTGTCCCTGCTACATTTGGGTGGGGATGGAGGGACCGTAGGAGATAGGTCTCTGATGGAAGGAAGCTCCTTATCCCCATGCCTTTGAAGTTGGCATAACCTCAACGGTGAGCCCAGAAGCGAGATGCCACATTGCTCTGTGAATATTCAAGTCCTCGCTGAGCTGTGGTACTGATTTTGCATAGCTCAGTATTAAGTACTATGGTCATACTCCGTTCTTCTAAGAGTGGTGTCACATCTTGTCCATACACAGCCCTCAAGCCCACTTTCTAAACCCTAGGAGGCTGACCTTAAATTTTCCCTGGGTTCTCTTACTGCTCATGTCTCAGCTGAGTGTGCGCCTGGGAGACTTCAGATGGCTACAAGGATCTCTTCTGGCTCCAGCCGGCATCTTGCTTCTCAGGTGGTTGGTCCCAGGGCCTTTGGAACTGCTGTGGAGGGCAGTGTTGGGACTCTGTGCCCATCAGACATCACTGGAAATATTCGATGGGATGCAGTAGGTCAACTCTGAGTCCCCAATCCTGGGATACTCCTGTAGGCCACACAGGTCAGGCATATGACTTGGGCACTAAGAGTCTTAGTTCCCATCCTTGTCAAATAAGCCTCCTGGTAGATCCCTAGAGAAATTGGAGGGGGATATATAATATATATTATAAATAATAGCTAGGGAGAGGCTCAGCTGGTGAGGACCTAATTTGAACCTCAGAACCCACTTAAAAAGCCAGATCCAGTGGCCTTGCTTACTGTCGGAATGACATCGCAGTGACGTCGCAGTGACATCACAGTGACGGTGAGTGGGAGGCAGGGACAGATGGGCCCCCTACAACTTGCTGAGGTTCCAGGACAATGAGAGAACTTATCTGAAGCAAACACAATAAACAGACAGAGAGAGGTGCCTGAGGAACGAAACACGGGTTGCTTTCTGACCTCCACAGGCATACATATTCATGCACACACGCATACACGTGATAACGTGAAAGGTCAAATATGGAATAAACCACCAGATACCATTGCAGCACGGCTGCTCTCCAGTTGCCAGGTCTGTCACTTAACTTTGGGCTCCATTCCCTCAGCCAAGGGCCCTGGGCTGCCTTATGCCTCCCTGCCAGTAGGGACATTGAGCGGCCTGGTCTCCCCAGCATGTCTGGAGTCCTAAGGCAAACAGGCCCTTTCAGGAACAGTCAGGATCCATAGTACCTGCTCCCCTCTCTGGCTGAGATGAGATTTTATGCTTGTTACCAGGAGATCAATAGTGAGAGCTGATTCTGTTAGGTTTTCTGGAAGAGTCATTAATCTCCCTCAGCCTCAGTTTCCCTATCTGTGAAGTGAGTCTAATTGGGATGATAATGAAGAGTTAGGTCAAGTGAGGTCGGCAGCTAGACACCCACCACCAGCTGGAACACAAGAACATATGCTTTCTCCACAGCCCAGGTCAGCCCAGGTCCTCCTGTTTAGAATAATGAACTGTCATGTGTGGGGCTTTTCACTGTTTCCTTGGGCAGATACTCAAGTGGAAGCTGTGCTTTGTACATTTGCTAGCACGCTTCAGTGTCTGCAGAATGACAGTGGGGGGAGGGACAACAAGAGGGTTATCTTTTCGTGTGTATGTGTGTGTGTAGATGCACGTATGTATGTGAAGAGGCCCTCCAGTGTCATTCCTTGGATACTATCAGTTAGTTTTTAAGACAGGATCATTACTCTGGAGCTCACCAAGTAGGTTAGATTAGCTGGCCATTAAATTGCAGGGATTTACCAGTCTTTGCCATCTCAGTGCTCAGCCCACACCACCGTAGCCAGCCTTTGTTGTTGTTTGTTTTGGGTTTTGTTGTTGTTTTTTCAAGACAGGGTTTCTTTGTAACTTGTCCCAGAATTAGTTCCTGTAGACCAGGCTGGACTTGAACTCACAGAGATCTGCCTGCTTCTGCTTCCCAAGTGCTGGGATTAAAAGCATGTGCCACCACTGCCTGGTTCCAGCTTTTTATTTTTCTGTGGGTCCCGAGGATCAACCACCCTTGTGCTGTCTTCTCATCTCTCTTTCTTTCTTTTTTTTTTTTTCTTTTAAGCACTTTACCAGCGAGACTTAAATTCTCATCAGTTTCTGAGAAGGATTCACATATGTGTGTATGTATACATGTACCATGTGTTTTACATGTTCAAGCATTTAAACTAAATTCAGACAGGCCTTGTATTTCTAGAACATCCTCCTTTATGATCACCCAGTCTTTCCCCAGTAAAACAGGAGACCGGTGGTCATAAGCTATTGTCTGGAGCTGAGGCTTGTCACGGTGGGAAGGGGACAGGTTGTGTCGGTGGATGGTCCTAAGCCAGGCTTAGAAACCCCTGCAGCATGCTATCTGGAATCTGAGCTCACAGTGAGGCTGGAATACTTTCCACAAAAGCTGATGATAACCACAGGGTGTATATTGGTGTGAGTAACAATTGGTGGGGAGGCACGGCTGACAGATAGCGGGATAATTTTAGTCTTTATATTCTACTGGGGTGCGCGCTAACAAAGACCCTCCATTTCCCAGATAACCAATTCTTTTAAAAGAACATCTGTTGAAACTGGCAATTTACAATCTTCTTAAAACACGGAGCGACATAATTAACCCTCCAGGGAGACCAATATTAGTTTATTAGAGACAATTTCTACTTCTGTTTATTTTTACACTAAATGATTTGCTCAGATTGGGGGAGAATGGTTTTGGATTTCTTTTTTTAATGTTGTTGTTGGTTCTTTTTTTCTTTTGAGTTGGGGTATGGGTTGGCTTGTATTTGTGCTTGGATTTTCCTTCGTGATCAAGAACATGGAAGGTTACTAGCCGGTTGATGGTATTGGTTCCCATGGTCATCAGAGGCAGATAAGTTGAAGTCAACTCTGAGTGCTCTGTATGGCTTGTGTGTGAGTAACTAAAGGTACCGCACACACTTTCAGGCTTCATCAGTTATCTAGCTGACCCCAAGTGCTGTTGATGACCCTGTGCGTTTTTGTGGTACCCTTGTCTGCAGTCATTGCTCTGGCCTCCTCCAGCAGTCAAGCTTCCTGGTGATGGAGTTAGTTCTCTTGTGCTCATTGCTGTTTGTCCTCTGAAATCAGTTACACCGTTCCCAAGGAGATCATGAACTCTGCCCTTTCAACACAGGCCTAATTTCAGATGGGTGGCTTGCTGGATAGAATAGAAAGGGGGGAGGACACTTTTTGACATCGTGCAGGTGCAGAAGGAGGCAAGTGGCCTTCATAATTGCTTGGTTGTCATTTTTGGAGTTGGAAAGCACCCTCTTGGATACCTAGTCTTTGTGCCTAAGCTCTCTGGCCAGCAGCCAGTTCTAACTCAGCTCCATGTGATGGCTCTTCAGTATTCCCCATCCCTTCCTAAGGACCCCCTCATCTTAGTCACTTTCCTATTGTTGTAAAGAACACCATGGTCAAGTCAGCTTATAAAGAAAGTGTTTAATTGCGCGTGTGGTTTCTGAGGATCAAAGTCCATGAGTATAGCAAAGTCATGGCGACAAGAACGGCTGAGCGTTCACTTCTGGATCCGTAAGTAGGAGGTAGGAAGCAGCATTGAGAATGGCCTGAGTATTTTGAAACTTCAAAGCCTGCCCCCAGTGGCACATTTTGTCCAATAAGGCCATACCTCCTAATCCTTTCCAAAGAGTTTTACCTAACGGGTACCATATAGTCAAACATATGATCCTACGGGGGCCATTGTCATTCAAACCACCACATTTTCTCTTCTCTTTGCCAAGTTAAGCAGCTAGCCAATCTGCCTTAGAAACAGTTCAGGGAGCATCCCCCATCACTATTTGCTCCACTGCAGGGCAGTCCCTAGTGAGCAGGAGCTTCATGAAATATCTTCAGTGATGCGCTCCTAGGACAGTCACCACAAGCTCTCTTCTTGGCACACAGGCCTCTGGACTTGCCCTGGCTGTCCAGTCTACCTTCCTTTCCTTCCATGTCTTCCCTCATGGCTGACTTGATGCTTCAGCCAGAATGGACTGAGCTCACCATTGTCATCTGTCCTATCTATCTACCACTTGATATGTTACAATTGCCTATTGGCAAATTGTCTTTGATATTCCACAGTAAAGCTCTCAGTGTCAGCAAGTCTACAAAGTCTTGATGAGACCTCCTTCCTCCTTCCCCGATGCTGTATTCTTGTCTCTATCTTGTCTATCCAGTAAAACAGCAGGCCTCACTCTTGGATACTGTGGTGTGGCCCTTTCCAACCCTAGCCAGCCACCTTATAGTGTTTAGTGAACAGTTACTGCAATCAATTATCTTGTCCTTCACACTGATGTGAAAAGTGTGGGCCTGCTATTTCTGGGTGCCTTCTTTCCAACGCAGTAGAAGGATCCATTGCACTGCTTGGGAGGAGGGGCGGTCACAAAATCTTAATTAGGGAGTGCTAACTCACACCTGGAGAAAATCTGAACATAACGAAGCATCTTTGAATCAAAGACTAGCTTATAGGGTGAGGGCTTAAGACTGGAGCCATGGACCAGTAGCACTTGGCTGAGACCTTAATCATGAGGGGGTGTTTATGTGTGTGCCTTCCCATTGAGTAATCTTTTCTATTCACCGGCTAGTGAAGAAGCTGGTCCATGGCATGGTCTATCAGATAAACCCCCTCAGTAACTCTTTATCAATTAAGCTCATTCCTGTAAACTCCTAGCCTTGCCTTCCTCATCTGTATGCAATGCTCACCCCACAGTGCACCAGACTATTCAACATTCAGTACGCATCAGGCTGATTGGATATAGTGGTAAGAACATCCGCTCCTCTACATGGAAGAGCATGACACTGAGCAGACACATCTTTGACCTTAAGGACTAAGACCAGGCCCTGTCCCCAGGAGGTATCTATAAGATCTTTCCCTTCACTCTCAAGGAAGACAAGATGTACACTTAAATTTTCTTTCTCTATTGGTTCAGAGAAATTTTAATGTAGAATCCTGAGTGATTCCCATTGGCCTAGCAACGTTATCCAGGAAGTACTTGGTTCTGAGAGACCCTGCATCATCAAATAAAATGTGTTAGGTTTGTCCTTTCTCGACATCAGCTGTCCTTTTAAGAACTACAAACAGCCTGGTGCCTGGCGTGTGGAATGCATGGGCTGCTATGGCTGGTTTTCTGTGTTTCAATCTCAAGTTTTCCTTCTCGCTCAGCCAACAATTTTTCTTTTTCCCCAATGTTCAAAGTGATATTCCAGTTAAAGCTGCTGCTTCTACCTGCAGGGATCAAACTGGTCCCCCTACCCAAAGGCCGTGACTTTCGATATTTTCTTCCCAGTGATCCTCTGCTGTAGGAGGTTCGCCTTCCTCCAGCAAGAAGTGTAGGCAAACTTTCAACCAATTATAGCCGGGAATAATCCATGCTTTCTACTTGGCATTGCCTCCATGAATTACACTCACTCCCCAGAGCACATTCTATGGAAAGGGTCTCTGAGTGATGATTGTAGGCCAGCATTGCTCTGGTCCAGGGGCTTCCTCAGAAAAAAAAAGGGGTTTTCATTGCGGTGCTCATTTTAATAGCAAGCAAGCTACCTGTTCATTTAGTCATACTTTGATTTTTGCATACACAGGTTGATGAACACAAGCGTCCTGTTGAACAAAGTTCATCTGTGTGACTATAATTAACGGTGCCATCCATGTTACAGCTCACAGGAGCAGTTGCTTTGGGTCATTCCAGGTATCCCAAAGTGCCTGTCATTTTATAAGGAATGTTGGAAAAGTTTAATGTGAAATATCCCTTGTATAGGTTGTGACTAATCATATAAAACCCAAGCCCACAATAGTGCATATACATCATGTTTATATCATTCTTGTCCGACTCTTAGATGCCTGTGAATGTATAACATATCAGGTCTTTCTTAATACTACATTACGCCCATCTTACAGCTGGGAAGATTGAGATCAAAAGTCTACAGTAAGGCAAGGGGCAGACAGGTGGAATGGTTTTCAAACCCTCCTGGGCCATGTTCTCACCCCATTGCATGATATGGGATTACAACAGTTTTGTCCAAGTGCAGGTACATGTGCACATGTATATGCCAGCCAGAGTTCAGCCTCATACATGTCTGCTTTGATGCATTCCCCCTTTGTCTTTGAGATGGAGTCACTCGGTGCACATGTAGTTTGCTGTTTCAGCTAGACTTCCTGTCTCCGTTGTGCCTCAGTTTTGGTGTTCTGAGCTTGTGTTGCCTCTGCACTAAGATTTTTAATCTGGGTCCTGGAGATCAAACTACTAATGCCTACGTTACAATGGCAAGCCCTTGATTGACCTAGCCATAGCCCCAGCCCCTAATCGTTGCCTCTGTGTGAGAAGGTTAATGGTGGCTCCTTTCTTCCTAAGTACCTTTGGATTCTTGACTTTTATAGTAGCAGAGCCGAAAGCTTTGCTGAAGTTCAGGTTTCAAAGCCTCCAAATGTCCTGTCGTTTGCATTTTGGATGGGTTGATAAATAAACAGAACACAAACGCAAAGATGTGAGCAAGCCAAAGAAATTCACGGCAAAACCATGGCTCTTGAATATAATTTGTATGACAACACTCTACGGAACTGGGGCCTAGCGTACTGGAGCCGTCTCTGTGAGCTCACGAGTGCCCTGAGTACAGAAGCCCCATCTCCTGGGTTTGCCTGGCCCCAGCTTAATGGACTGTGCATCAGTCAGTCGTCTTTTGAGAAGAAGCAGTGCGAGGCTGGGCCATCGGTCCTCAAGTCAGCACACAGAGCTTTTTGTCAATTACCCCTTCCCCCCATCTTTATGGTATGGCCTTTCCTGTAATTACAGCCGAGAGCCTATAGCCGGAGGAAGGCCTGTCAATTGAGTGGGAGGATGATGTCCATCGCGCAGTGACAGGCCATTCCGAGGGCTGTAGGCGCATCCTTAGAGAGCCGGGTTGTTTCCTCCTTAGGCACTTTGCTGCCACCCAGCTCCCCACCATCAGATGAACGGATGCTCTAGGTCTGTGGCTGCACTAGGAGGTCAGGCCCCCCAGAGGGGAAGTGCTGCCGAGTGGAGATGCTCCATTGATTTACATTTTTAAAACTAAAAACCATTGTTTCAAGGCATCCCTGTGCTTATAGGAGATCTCAAAAGATGGAAGCAGGGTGTTGGTTGAGTTTCAGCCCTGGGGAGCCAATGTGGGTTGAGAACCATTGAAAAATAGTCAGTTGTTTTTCTTATTTTTAGTAGTTTTTTGAGAATTTAATACAATGCATTTTAGTCATATTCACCCTCCCCCCATCTCAAATACCTCTCATTTTCTACTCACCCAGCTCTTGCTTCTTCAAACCCACCCAAGTAGGATTTATACTATATATTCTCGGATGCGTGGCCTTCACCAGAGGGTGGTCTACCCATCAGGGACCACACCTCTAAAGAAAATGCAATCCCCTCCCAGCAGCTATCAAGTACCAATAGCTTCTTAACTAGGACTGGGACTCCATGCCCACGCTCTGTCCTAGCATGAACCGGGGCAAGTCCTGTGTGTATTTTCTTAACTGCTCTGAGTTCATATGTGCAACTGTCCTGCTGTGTCCAAACACACTGTTCCTTTGTAGCCACTCACCACCTGTGGCTCCTCCATTCTGCCCTCTCTCTTCTGCCATAATGGATGAGCTCTCTGCAGTCACTCATTTGCTTGCCCTTGATTAGCTGTGCGTCTCTCTGTGCCCTGCCATCCACCGCAAAGAGGAACTTCTGTGCTAACGCTTGACCGACACGCTAATCTGTGGGTATCGTGATCAGCATTGACTGTAGGTCCATCTGTACTCCTTCCTGCTTTTAAATCCAGCATAGATTGT
This sequence comes from Myodes glareolus, assembly GCF_982192425.1. Taxonomy (NCBI): domain Eukaryota; kingdom Metazoa; phylum Chordata; class Mammalia; order Rodentia; family Cricetidae; genus Myodes; species Myodes glareolus. The sequence continues at coordinate 44,151,756 of NC_142047.1, forward strand.
TTTTATAAGACTGAGAATCGAGATCTGGAAGCTTAGTTCTCTCGGTCAGAGATTCCACATCTTTCGGGTCAGCACACAAAATCATGGGCTGCTTCCCTGCCCTCCTTGTTGGGAGAATTTCACCCATGGGAACTGTTTTTGCACCGTTTACACGCACCCTCTGCCCCGACCCCTTCTGTGCCCACCTTCTCAGAGTCAAGGACCATCACCAAGTGCAGGCCACCGGGACAATGGGGGACAAAGGCAAAGGGCTCTCAGGTTAAGTCATGGGTTCTCTTTTCATGAGGCCTGCGTATTTTAAGGGTGAGTTTGTCTGGGGGTGATTTTCAAAAATGGCTGTGAGCATTTCGAGGACTGGCTCGAAGGCAGGGATAGTGACTCCACCTCTTGGCCTCCTACAGCGTAATAAATACTTGTTTCTTGGGTTTCCTGTAGGAGAGTCATACAGTGTGGGAGCTTAGTCTTGCCTTGCAGGGACAGCAGCCAGGTGAGAACCCCTGTTATATCTGAGAAGATGAAATATATGAATGAAGGACAGGCATTTGAAGGAGATATTGGACTTCCAAATAATTCATTTAAAAGACTAATATTCTGAGGGGAATTTGAAAAATGTTTAAGTTTAAATTTTAAATTAGCATATGAAATATTAAGTATCATAATGACTTTTAATCTTTAAGTTTTATCTTAATTTTTATTATGTACGTATATAAATATATTTATTTATTATTGTTGTAGAGGGCACCCACACCAAAGCATGCAATTAGCAGTCAGTAGACTAGTGGAGGGATCCCAGTCTCTCTGCCATGTGGGTTCCAGGCATTGAATTCTGGTCCTCAGCTTTGGCAGCAGAAACCTTTACCTGCTGAACGTCTCGCTGACCTCACAATGGCATTTTAAAACAAAGCGTATTGTAGTTTTTCTCCTTTCGCTCAGTCTCACCAAGGTGGCCAGGAGCAAGGAGATATCAGATTGGAGAGGCTCAGCACGGGAGCAGCCGGGAGAGTCACGGAAAGCCTTTGCTTGAACCATAAATGGGACCTCCTGGGTCATCTCTCTTTCTTGGGCATCGGGAGAGAAGCCCAATAATGATTGAGTCAAGACTGGATGTTACAAAGGCTAAAGAAATAATTCCGAGGACTCTCAGTCTATTAACTATCTGAGGTTTCTTAATAGTTTGGCTTAAGGCAAAAATGATTTTATTCTAGTTTCATCCCTTGTTGAGTCAATAATTAACTGACTTTGATTAAAACTGAATTTTCCTAAGTATAAAAACCATCCAGGCCTTTATTTTTTCTATATGAAAAATGGCGGCAATGAACTTTGCAGTCTCTTTAGATAGGGCTGGCCCATGGGAGAGCCCCTGCCTCTCCACCAATCTCTTTTTGTTGTTGTTGTTTTCAAGACAGGGTTTCTCTGTAGCTTTGGAGCCTGTCCTGGAAAGAGCTCTTATAGACCAGACTGGCCTTGAACTCACAGAGATCCGCCTGCCTGCCTGTGCCTCCCGACGCTGGGATTTAAAGGCGCGCCACCACCGCCCAGCTCTCCACCAGTCTCTTTTTAATTGCCTCGTAATTGTGCTTAGTCTCCTGTTCTCCTCTCTGCTTTCACATTATATATGTATATGTTATCATTCTGGACTCCTGGGGACTCCCTGTTGTTTCAGGGACCACAGTGCCCTCATCATCTTCCATGTCGGGTCCATGGCACTGGATAAGAACCCCCACATTGAGTCTCCAAGCTCCTTCTCTAGCCCCTTCTGCCAGCATCCTTCCACCACATAGTATATCTGAATGCCTGATTGTTTCAGCCTTCTGAACTTGTTCTCCTCCAAGGTCCAGACCATTTTTATTATTATTCAGTACTTTCATACCTGAATACAATGTATGTTGGCCATATCTACCCCTCTCCCCCTCCAACTACTCTCCGATCTGCCCACATTCGCCTCCTAACTTCTTGGGGTATTATTTTTGGTTTTTGTTTGTTTGTTTGTTTTTCAAATAACCCACTGAATGTGTGTATCCCAGTGTGGGGATATCCACTGGATTGGGGGCAGCCCACCAGGGACCATGCTGCTGAAGAACACTCAGTACCCTTTCCTCAGCAGATATCAGCTGCTGGAAGCCTCTCAGCTCAGGCCCTCATGAGCCCCTTCCTTACCCGTGCTGGAACGTTTATTGGCTGAACATGTGCAGGTCTGATACAGGCTGCCGTGAGCTCTAACACCTTGTCCCTGCAAGTTCATGCCCCCCCCCACTTTTTCTTCTTCTTTCTTCTTTTCTGTAACCTCAGTAGCAACTTGACACCTTCCAACATAAAACCTCCTGCTGTGGGCCCTCCTCACATTCCATCTCTGTGTGCTGTGCACAGACTCTTGTGGGTTGGCCTAACTAGGATTGAATAATACCCAAATATTCCTCACTATCTTGAAGCCTCACTACTTGGAAGCTTTTAAGTAAGAAGTGGGGTGGAAGCAAGGCAGGATGGGGAATGAGGGTCTCAATATAAACACGTATAGTGATAGGCATGCATAATGTCATGAGTAAACCCCTTATGCTTTAGTTTTTTTTAAAAAATCAATTACAAAAGGAAAAAAATAAAAGGTGAGGAAGAAGCCAGTTGAAATTTGGTTGCTTTGTGTAGGAAAAGATAAACAAAGCAGTTTGACTATAAAACAGAAAAGACAAGAGCAGTTAAAGGTAATGCTGATGGCTTTGGAATGTGAAGCTAGGACGGGCGCCCATATCGCAGCGAGCTCATCTTTGCACTGTAGAACTCTGCCAGCCCAGAGTGCCTTACGTACACTGTAGCCCTTCTGGGTCTAGACTGTGCAATGCAGTAGGAGGTGAGGCTCCAGAATAGACCAAAAGCATTTAATGTAGGTGCTAAGTCTCCATCTCAAGTGCCAAGATTAACATGATTTTTCCTGCTGTCTTTCGGTTTTCCTCTGTGTAGAACATAGCCAACATTTTCCCATCTCTTCCTCCCATTTGGCTAATTGTTTCTTTCCTTCCTTTCTGTTTTTGTCTGTCTTTTTTTGTTACTGTTCTGAGGCCACATACTGCTACATGGAGTCAACTACAGTGACACTTCCTCCATGGCTGAAACAGTGGCAAGGTGTGCCAGGCACATGCTGCTGGAACACCTGGCTGAGGCTCTGGCATGTTTTCCTATGACTAGGAGCGGGTACATGGCTCATAATGTTTTTCAAAATGGGGGGCTCAGCTTGGGTGCCATCCCAATGACTCCGAGCTGTCTTCCAGCTGGACTAGCTGCTTGGGAACACATGTATGTTTGTGCTGGAAGCCCCAGCAATATCACTTCATCCAAAAGCTTTGCTCTGTGATGAATTATTCAGGCAATGTTTTCCAAAATTGTCATTGATCGCTACAGACCCAGAGAGCGTGTTACAACAGCATTTGTGCTGGGCCCTGTGAGGAGTCGATAGTTCCTGGCTCATAGACGGTCCAAAAGGAAGGGGGGGGGGGAGGAACGAAAGTAAAAGCCATTGTGTTTCTTTACTGCACAGTGAAGTAACGTAGGTACCACTCTGCATTGGCACATGTTTAGCTTGGATTGAAACCCAGCCAGGGAGCTAAGCTTAGCCCTGGCTGGGGCAAAGGTGGGGGACACAATATCCTCAGCTGTTCAGCAGCCAATAACGTGGAGTAGGAAGGGGAGCCTACCTGCTAAATGGCAGCAATCGAAGATCCTAATTATTTACACAAATGCCTTCCTTGAGCATATACGGGGTACACATACATGCACACATACACGCGGATACACAGATACTTAAAAAAATAAAAACAACAAAGCTGTTCTTGGAATAATGCCTGTGTGTTGGCAGAAGGCAGGGACTTGGTTCTGATATCTCTGTCTGTGGAAAACACTACGGGGATGTTTGTGGATTTCATCGCAGGGAGGGCTGGCTGACTACATTCTGCCTTCCACAGTGGCGTAGATAATCAGTGAAAACTAGAATGCCAGCTTCCCTTCCAGCCAGCTTTCTCTTCTGATTGTATTCTAGGTGTTCTGCTGGCTTGCTCCCAAACAGTGGTCCCTAGCTTTGTCTGGATGTTCGAGCCACCTGGGAACTCCTTACGGACTAGCCATGTTCCAGGGAAATTGACTCTGGATCTCCAGGGAGCTGGGAAGCACAGGAGAGGAAAGCCGTAAGCGTGGAAAGCCGTTTTTACACCAAATTACCATCATCAGCTTCCAGATCTGAAGAAAGGGGAGCTGAGTCAGACCACTTTGCAACTGTTTTAACCAAAGTGTCCAGAGGCCAGCCCTGCATCCCACTTTTTTTTTGTTTTTTCTTATTGCTTTTGTTGTTTTTCCCCCTTTACTAGGACAATTTCTCACATACTAGAGCTTTGTGAAGTCATCACGCCCACCACCGCCTCCCTCCACCCCCACCCCCACAGCCTCTCCCTTCCACTGGCCTCCTTTATGTTTATGAGTTGTGTGGATATACATCTCATTTGCCTTATAGTCCACCTGTGTCCGGTTAAGCCAGTGTCTTTTAGTATATTCACAGCACTGTGTGTCCATTAACCATAAAACAACTTTGGAGTATTTTAATTAGCTCTAAAGAAAAAAAAAAAACTATTCTACATCCTTAGCTAGCACATCAATCACCCCCACCCCCAACAGCTCCAGGCCACAGCTAACCTCCTCCTGTCCCTAAGGGCTTGCCTGTTGTGGGTAATCTCAGAGAAATGGAATCATATCATACATGGAGTTCTGTCTGTTTTCATATATGGCATCCTGGTTTCAAATTTTACCTGTGAACAGCTTCTACAAATACTTTTGTTTATAGATATGCAAATGTAATCCGGTGGTTGGAATGCATCCCTCATCTTGATTATCTGTCCATTAGCTGGCCAGCAAGTTTTTTCATGGACTTCTGTTTTCACACCTTTTGCCATGTCAGAATCATCTGTGCCTGGCAAATATCTTGAAATAGTTTACATCAGAATCGAAGTATGATTAGCAAAGCAGGAAGCTGTGCACGGAGGGAACAGAATGACCTTTTCTCTCTACAGCTGCAATGTGACCTTGAACCATTAATGACACAAGCTTCTCTGTCGAGGAAGGAATGAGGGGGGTGCTGATCCATTCCGGACCGACTCCTCTCCTTCCCGAGATAGCCAGAGGTGAAGGGGGGCGGGGGCGGCCTTCCGAGAAAAGGAAGTGGTACTTTAAGATCAGCACGAGGCATCAGTATTGTTTGTGTGATTAATGAGACCGTGTAGCCAACCCTCTCATTTACTGTATCTGCGCCTTCTAAGAACATTTCGTTTCGTGTGCTTCCTCTGGGTTTGAGATTTATGAGGGCTAACTTGCAGGCAATGTGCGCCTGGATTAAGGGAACCTGAGACTGTCTATTTATGTCTGACCCGAGGAGATTCCCTGTAAGCTGCTTATCAGCGGTGCTTGCTAAGCATGATGGGAAGATGGAGTCCTTTGGCCCCCTGGTAAAATCTGGAAGCTGCTCATTCCATTTTCTCTGCAAATTCAGGAAGTAAGTCCACCTGTATGTATCTGCTGACCGACCCACTTTTGTAAATGTAGCTTAAAAATACATATATGCTGCAATTCTCAATTTTACTCCAAACACCAAATCTTCAGTGTATAATCCAAGTATATTTAATTCTTTATTGTAAAGCATCATGTCTGAGCGAGGTGATTTTGAGGAATTTAATGTAACTCTTTACTCATCATTTAAAAAAAAAAGTCACCATGAGCTGCAGTCTTCCTATCTGTATTTGTTCTTTAACTGAAACTTTTTCACGCTGTAACAATTACCTGTCTTTAAAATCTTGAGAAACGTAGAAACCCTGCCACGCATTTGTTTGCTATTTCTCCACCAGGGGGCACTGTTGTTCGACTGCCCGTTTAAACTGCCTATCTTCTATCGGTTTACCAGAAAATACACAGAAGCAGTCCTATCTGGAAGCAAACAGATGTCAATTCAGTAGTGTTGTCAAGTCTGTTAAACTTAGCCCACTGGAGATTAACATGCAATGTGTAATATGCATGTGCCTAACTGTATAATAAATAGTAAATCACATTTTTATGCTTTCTCTGAACTTGGAGGCTGCAAGTTATTATTTTTTTATTCCCTAGGTGTGATGAAATAAATAACTTTAAAATACGTTTTAAAGATGTCAGTCAGGGAGGGAGAAAAATGCTTGGCAACTGTGTTTGAAAAATTTCTTTTGTGATTAATTCTCTTGTTGAGTTTTAACGACTTTAAAGATATAAAGCTAGAAACTACAAAATTAGGCACGGTTAATAAATAACCAAAATACTAGGTGTGTAGAGATGCACTGTGGAAAACGGAAATCAAATACATCTCTAGTTTGTACTTGGAAATAACTCTTGGGGGAGAGGGGGTAAAGTTTTAAGACAGTGAACGAAAAGATTGCTTTGTTTTTCCACACAATTCTTTCAGAGTGTTCTCTAAAATTCACATATGTACATTAAATTATTTTATGAACTAATGTTTAGTAGCAAGATAAGTATCTTGGCACACATTTGTCTATGTGGAATCTTTTGAAAGTCATTACAAACATCGTCTGGTATTTTCTCCCGCCTCCTTTACCCGGCTTCTTTCCTGGCTGCATGCAAAGTGCTTTGCTGATGAACTGCACCTTTACACATTCAGGGCTGGGTCCTTCCAGATGACACAAGTGTGTGGACCATGTTTCAGGAAGACTGTCTTTTCCTTCCTTCCTTGTACGCTCAAAATTTTTGAACTATGACCCAGTTTATCCTGAAAAGCTCTCTGTGCATCAAGCAGGATGTAAGAATGAATCCCGGATCCCAAACAGTAAGTGTAAGGCCCATCGTGGGGCCTAGAGCCTTGTCCCAGATGTGTGAGCCTCCCCTCCCCCACGGGAAGGCCAGATCCAGCACATCACCTCCCCCCCCCACACACACCCCTGTCACAGTCACAGGAGGGCTGGGTTATTGACTTCCTAGCACATCTCAACTTGAGTTCTTAAGTCCAGCAGTTTAGAAGCCAAACACACATTAATTAATATGAATAATGACTTGGAAGAATCGTAGGCCCCCAGAAGAAGAATGTATAAATGGACATATTTGCACACATGCTTTTGTGTCCAAAAGGAGATAAATGGTGTGTTGAACACAATCCCGTCTCCTCTGTGAAGGGCTATTATTGTCCCTGGTTTTTTTCCCTCTGATTCCCTAAATACAATAGGCCGGGCACATTTCACACCAGGCAGCTCCCCGGCCCAATCTCCGGAACTTGAAAGTTAAAGAGCTTTAAAACAAACTCAAAACCCGAAACACACAGGTCTTATTTCTGAAAGCTCTGGAGTTGTAGATGGAGTCTCTTATCTGCCTTCCCTGTGGCTGGAGTGAGGGAGCAGAGGAGCGTGCCCTTCGGTTTATATTATTTCATCCCAAACGGACACACTAGCCAAGTGTTCAAGGCGATTTCTGACTGGACCACACTTTATCTAAGTAGCTGATTTTCTAGACGGTAGACGGTGTCCTGCCAGGCCCTGTCCAGTGGCTCTCCTATCAGACCAGCTCTGGAAGAGAGCAACATCAATGAGCTCACCCGTTCCTCCCTGGAAAGTCATCTTCTGTTTGTAAGGACTTGGGATGGGTGTGGGGTTTAGCTCAGGAGTCTGTGCAATTGAGGCTACCCAGCCGGATGCCTGGATCAGAGGCTGGCTGGCTGACCGCAAAGGTGACCCGCCTATCAAGGCCAGGCTCCTTGCTTGCTCCAGCCTAGGGAAGTGACTGGGTCCTGTGGTTTGCAACACCCTCCTTCCCAGTCTTGGACAAGCCTTGCTAGCACACACAGCGTGCAGGCTGAAGGCTGGAAGAAGCCCCAAGCGTTTGGCCAGGAAGAGGCAACTAATTCCAGCTGGCCCACGTGCTGCGCTTTAAAAAATTACCCAGATGAACTGATTTGGTAGAGAGTGGGTGGAGAGGACTCCAGGGCTCTGGGGTGGGGGCGGGGTGGGGCTAGTGGTGTGGATTTTGTCTCTCCTTAATCCTGAGCACTGTATTTGGAGAAAGGAGGGGCTGGCTCTGCCGAGCACATTGCCTGGACTAGGTACAGGAGGCAGGCGATGGTTCAGTAGGAAAGCTTACCATCCTGGCTTGGCCTCTTCTAGATTCCTCACACCACGAGATCTGCTCTTGTATCCAGTTGATTTCTGTGTAAGAGATATGTCCTGGCCTGCAGGGTGGTCCACAGCCAGAAACAAGAGGCTTCAAGTTTGGGGGCAGGGGCTTCTGTGTGCGTGAAAAAGGCTGCTGCTGAACCCCAACGCATCCATCTAAATATACTTGGACTCTAGGCTCCCTAGTTCCCTGTGGACTGACAGGCCGAGCTCTCTTGGCCCCTTGCCCAGGTGTGTTCTTGGCACATGTCAACATTGTATCTCGCTTTTTGCTTCACAAGCGAGTCTGCCTGGTGACTTAGCCACTCTGTCAAGCCAGAAGTCTTGCCCCTGTGCTCCTAAAATTTTATTTTAACCTGGGAAAGAGAAAAAGACAGAAAGAAAGGGAATCTAAGTCTTCTCTATTTTTCATTTTATTCCTTCTACACCTGGCGAGGGGGTGGGGGGCGCTCCGAATCTCCACAATCCTATTACCTACCCGAATGACACATGACCAGCAAGAAACCAAGTGCCTCATCTCCGGTCCTGCCCATTTCTGGCAATGTCACACTCACTAGGTGGCTTCTGCTAGAAGCTAGGAGCTGATTACTTAGGACTTGCCTGAGGCCTGTTTTATGCTAAGACTCAGGTCCTGTCCACTTTCTACCACTGTTGGACACAACAGTAGAAACAAGATCCTCCTAGCAAGGACAGTGTTATCTCAGATGAAGAGGTCAGCCCTGATATTTGTTCATCCAACAGAGAGCAAATGCGTAGGCTAAACCAGTCATGTTCGGATGGTAGAGAATATTGTGATTTCTCTGTGTGTTGCTTGTTTTTTAAAGCCACAATTAACAGTGATAATATGCTAATATAAATTTACTTTCTAGTGATTGGGGAGATAACTCAGCAGGTAAGGCACTTGCTGTATAAACATGAGGACCTGAGTTTGGATCTTCAGAATCCATTTAAAAAACTGGAGCACACAACTACAACCCCAGCAACACAGAGACAGGCAGATCCTGGGTTCCCTGGACAGCCGACTAAGCTGAAATGGCAAACTCCAAGTCCAGAGATCCTGATTCAAAAGAAAAGGGGTGGGTGAAGAAGAGTAGACATCCTAATCCCCACACTCAAATATGGCAGAGCATACCTGCATCTGGGCACACACACGTACTCACATAAAAGAAAACAAAACTATGCTAAAAAAAAAAAAAAAGCAAAGGCTGGACAGGTGACTCAGCATTAAGAATACTTGCTGTTCTTCTTTCAAAGGACCCAAGTTTGGTTCCAATGCACATAGTAGGCATCTCACTACCACCTGCAACTCTAGCTTCAGGGACTCTGACATCTTCTTCTGGCCTCTGCAGACATCTACACTCATGTCATGCACACACACACACGCACACACACACACACACACGCACACACACACGCACACACACACACCAAATTTTTGTGTGTATGTGTGTGTGTGTGTGTGTGTATGTTTGTGTGACAAAAATAAATTTTTTGGCTAAGTGCTTTAGATTCTGTTTTAAATTCAAAGTATGAATTATCCCAAGGAACCATGGATGTTTATTTTAAGCAACTGATCATCAGGACACACATTAAACAGAAAAAGGCAACAGGCCAGCCCAGACAAGGACAAGTGACAGGGCCCTCTGGTTCCTATCTCATAGATGTGTTACAGCTTTAACCTTTTCTGGGAGCACGGTGGGAGACGGCTTGTGCGGTTAGTCAATTAAATGCCGTCTCTGACGTGATGTACTGCAGATCCATGCACACAAGCCCTCAGCATGTCACGGTGGGGCTCTTATCCTTGAGGAAACAGGCACGTGGCATCCCATATTGTAGACATCCTATTTGTGGCTGCACCCAGCATCCTGTTGTGGTCCTGTCCCTAGTCAAACTTGCAAGATGGATGCCTCTTGATCCATGCATGTAACTGCACGTAGAGCCTTGGAATAGAGTGGAAGAGGAAAAGCTCTCACTTCCACGCACTGTTGCTGCTGTTGTTATGTGCTGCCTAGAGAGAGAGCAGTCCTTCTACCCCAGTTAATGAACACGGTGTAGAAAAAGTGGACTCTTGGAATTTGTACCAATTTACGCAGAAAGAAAGAAGGAAAGAAAGAAAGAAAGAAAGAAAGAAAGAAAGAAAGAAAGAAAGAAAGAAAGAAAGAGAAAAGACACAGCCCCCTGGCTGCAGAAAGCAATAAATAGCTCTGCAGAATGTGCTGCCCTGACTCTCTCATCTTTTACACCCAATGCCTATTTCAACTTTCATTTCTCATACCAAAGTTGTGCCCTAATAATGAGAGTAAACAATTCAGAATACCAGTACATTACTATTTTTTTTTTACAAAAAAAATTTTATTTTACTTTTTAAGTATTTGTATTCATGTGTGTCCATGTGTGCACGTGTGCACGAGTATGGGTGTCAGATGAGGTCAGAAGACAGTGGCAGAGTCCCTGGAGCTAGAGTCACAGGTGATTGTGAGCTGCCCCGTGTGGTGCTGGGAACTGAGCCTCTGCAAGAGCAGCAAGTACTCTTGACCACTCATCTCTTCAGCTCCATGCTAGTTTCTAATTAAAAAAAAAAATTGAAAGTCGATGATGTTTTGTAACTCTAAGAAGTAGAAGAAAAGCTGATAATCCCTTAAGGAAGTAGGAGGGGAAAACAGCGCCACAGCGAGACTTCTCTGCCTGTCGGTGCCGCACTGTCCACAGGGGCTCCAGGTGACCACTCTGTCCTGGGTGGAGTCTAATGCTGTCTCCACTGCCTTCGTTGTCAACTCTCCCAGACCCAGCGCTCTACCTTCTGCTGCTGCCTTCCAGGTGTAGGTCACCGACTGGCCTGTGTACCAAAGGGTCCGTCTTTCTAGGAACACAACACGGAGTTTTGCTGGCAGAATTTCCTGGTGTGTGTGTGTGTGTGTGTGTGTGTGTGTGTGTGTGTGTGTGTGTATACCTAACTGTGGCTCTTGCAAAGTGGGCAGCGAGTGTATCCACTGTTCAGGGACCCCTTCACTACAATGACTCGGTACTATGCAGTAACTAAGATATTCAATTAATATCAGAGCTGAATGCTTCCTGCATTTTTCTTTTCTGAATACCGCATTTAACTATTACTTATGCTTTTCTGCCCATGTCCAACTGTGTGGCCTGTGGGCCAAGTTGGGCCAAGGGTTGGTATCAGTGCTGCCCAACACAAAATCATAAGCACCCTTTAAGCATTTGGAGATAATGTTTTGGAAACTTTTGTACTCGATTGCATGGTTCTCTAGCATGAACTTTGTCGATGACAGCATCGTGTCACAATGTCAGAAGGTTGATCAAGAGACTTCCTAGATCAATTGCATCCCAATAGTGGAAAGAACAGAACATATATTTACTAAATCAATGCTTCAGACCTTCCGTTTGAGGATATTGCCTTGATGTCTTGAGAGCAGCCATGACAGGAGTATTTACACCATGGGAATAGGCAAAACTACAAACCACAGCTTGATTGATTGCATTATTTATATGGTCTTGATGGAGAAAGTGATTGCAATGTTCCCCTTGCAGATTAAATTGCAAGCTAACATGCCTGTACCTATCACATCATGAATGCACAAAACACAAAATTAAAAATGGAATTTTCCAGCGCAGCAATGAATTCACTTGTACAATCGAAGAATGTGTGACGTGCCAAAGTATGTCTGCCATTAGTGTTTCCCGCCTCCTCTTGTCTGTTCACTCCTGAGCATCAAGCCACACTCAGTTGGGATGGCATTTACTCAGCAGAAGCCAAGTCAGAGCTCAGCTCTGGATACAAGTGTTTGTCACAGATAAATAAAAGCATTCCTTGCACATCAGTTGGCTATGTGGCATGTATGACAAAGATTTTTTTTCCCAAGTATTGGTGAAGGCCGTGCCAGTTGTCCTTTGCACTAGCAAATGTGTGAGGGCCGCGTGTGCCTGCTTATATGCACCCCTTCATTTTTTGAAAGCCAATTGTGTACATTCATCAGAATATTGAGTCCCTTTAAGTTAGCTGCCTGATTGAGAAAATACCTGAGGGCTTGTGATCTGGGAACCACGAAACAACGCTGTCCCCAGCCCCAAGATGGTGGTCCTTGGTCACAGGCACGGATCACCTGAGCTGTGGTAACGGGTCCAGTAGCAAACTCACCCCAACTCATGAGCGCTCAGTGTGGCCCATAAAACCGTAACTCTGAAGTCCCAAGGTGTTACTTTTCAGAGAGCAGGGATCCTTTATGGCTGGCAAATTGCAGGTCCTCCCTCCCTCCCTCCCTCCCTTTCTCTTGATATTTACAGCCCATCTAGGAGCCTGCACGGCCGGGATTCGGGAACTATCAGAGGCTGGCTCCTCTCAGTACCCAGGCAGATAATTGCCTGCTGTCCCACCACTCAAGTTGCCGCAAGTACCAGCAGTGAACATTTCTGTTCTCTTAAATCAAACCTATAGCAAGGCCTTTTGTCCAAACATTCTGTCCTTGAAGGACTCGAGAATGATACAGTTAAGAAATACTCATCCCACACTGAAGAGAACTACTTAACACCGTTGCCGCCCCACAGGCAAGGACCCTAAAACTATGCAGGCTTCTAAGACATGGTAGCATGTCTGGTTTCAAGGCAATGTATATTCATCTCTGTACGTGTGCTCATGTGTGCATGTTTACATATTTTATGCCTCGGAGCATACATGTGCAGGTCAGAAGTCAACCTCAGCATAGGTTCTCCGTAACTCCCACCAGGCAAGCTGGCCTCTGAACTTTCTAAAGAATCTCCTGTCTTCACCACCCCCCATCCCAGCACATAGCACTGGGGTACAGACACGTGTTATCATGGCCAGGTATTCATGGGTTCTGTGGATCTAAAGACTCTAAACTCAGGCCGTCACCCATGTGCAGCAACTGCTTCACCTACTGACCCCTCTCTTCAAACCCAGTCATCTTTACTACTCAGGTCCTATCTCCCGAACCTGGTGACTAAGTAATGCCCAGGCCCCTGTGGGAAAAAAAAAAAAAACCAATGATTTTGAGCAATTACACTCCCATCCTGCTTACGTATTCCCATACATTTCTTGTTATTCTGGGGTAGTACTGCATGCAGACAGAGGTTGCCAATAAAGTTTATTGTAGGAGCCAAGTGTCAATATCTGTAGTACCCCCCGCCTAGGGTGCTTGTAATTAAAATGCCACAGATAGTCTGGGAGAGGCATGAAAATTTGATGGCAAATTGATTTCAGGTTCATCTTGAAGTTTGTCCTCAGCTGGACTCGATACTCCTGGCAGCTGTGGGATGGCTTTTGTCAAAAGGGCCTTCGAGAATGAGACAGAGATGTCTTGCTCTGAATATTAAATACAGCATGCTGTTTATGACAGGTTATGCTTAGTGCTAAACTGTGCAACTCCTTCTCTCCCACATTATTGTCCAGCAAATGGAGGAGATCAGGTCTCAGCATTCCATTATCCACATGAAAAGAAAGAGCAGCCATCCTGACGGGCGCTGGAGACAGAAACACTGACTCCACATGTACCGTCTTTTGTCCAAGGTTCTAGAGTTCACAGATGCAATTTGCATGGAGTTCTACACAACTCTGGGCATAATGGTTGTCAGGGTGTTATGGCAAGGAATGGTCCCCTGTAGTATCTCTCAGAAAAGTGTTTATTTGAAAAAAGAAAAGGTCATCGAAATGGATGAAAAACAAGACAAACAAAATAAAACAAGGCCAAGCTTTAGTATTATAAATTGCAAATTCCTATAAATTTGCATGTATATATCACATTTTAAAGGCCACTCCCCATGTACTGTTCATACAGAAATATACTGCAATGATAGTTATTAAAAACACATGCTTGTTTCTAGAATTTAAGCTTTGAAGAGGTTAGTAGGAGGGAAAAGTGTTTTCAGTGTTCCTAACTTAAAGAAAGAAAGAAAAAAGGAAGGGGTGTTCTTAAGTAAAATAAAATATGTTCAAGAACACCAGTCTCTAATTCAAAATTCTTTGGTGATTACATTTACTTAGGAGCCAATGCATGATTAGAAATGGAATTTAAGGGAACAATATTTGTAACTCCAGTAGCACAGACACTGAAACAAACAATTAATAAATGGGACCTCCTGAAACTGAGAAGCTTCTGAAAGCAAAGAAAATGGTCAACAAGACAAAACGGCAGCCTACAGATTGGGAAAAGATCTTCACCAACCCCACATTAGACAGAGGACTGATCTCCAAAATATACAAAGAACTCAAGAAATTGGTCATCAAAAGAACTATAAAAAATATGGGGTACAAACTTAAACAGAGAACTCTCAATAGATGAATCTAAAATGACTGAAAGACACTTTAGGAAATGCTCAATATCCTTAGCCAACAGAGAAATGCAAATCAAAACAATCTGAGATTCCATTTTATACCTGTAAGAATGGCCAAGATCACAAACACTGATGACTGCTTATGCTGAAGACGTTGTGGGGTAAAGGAAACACTTCTGCATTGCTGGTGGGAGTACAAATTGGTACAGCCCCTTTGTATATCAGTATGGTGATTTCTCAGAAAATTAGGAAACAACCTTTCTCAAGACCCAGTAATACCACTTTTGGGTTTATATCCAAAGGATGCTTAATTGTACCACAAGAACATGTGCTCAACTATGTTCATATCAGCTATATTTGTCATAGCCAGAACCTGGAAACAACATATATTCCCCTTGACTGAAGAATGGATAAGGAAAATTTGGTACATTTACACAATAGAGTACTACACAGCGGAAAAAAATGATTTCGTCTTGAAATTTGCAGGCGGATGGATCTAGAAAGCATCATATTGAGTGATGTAATCCAGACCCAAAAAGACAGATATGATATGTACTCACTCATAAGTGGCATTTAGACATAAAACAACAACAACAAAAATAGCCTACAGTTCACAACCCCAGAGAAACTAGACAACAAAGAGAACCCTAAGAGAGACATACATGGATCTAATCTACATGAGAAGTAGAAAAAGACAAGATTTCCTGAGTAAATTGGGAGCATGGGGATCATGGGAGAAGGTAGGGGGTAAGGGGGAGAAAGTGAGGGGAGTGGAGAAAAATGTATATCCCAATAAAAACAATTTTAAAAAAGAAACAAAAACAGAACAATATTTGGGGCTGGAGTGATGGCTCAGTGATTAAGAACATCTCCTTCTGTCTCTCTTTTTGGTTTTTTGAGGCAGGGTTTCTCACCCACTTTGTAGACCATACTGGCCTCACACTTACAGAGATCTGCCTGCCTTTGCCTCTGCCTCCTAAGTGCTGGGATTAAAGACTTGAGCCACCACTGTCCAGCTATAGAGAGAATTCAGGTTTGACTCCTGGAACCTGCATGGGAGCTTATGACCATCTGAAATTGTGTTTCCAGGGATCTGGTGCCCTCTTCTGACAGGGGCATCAGGCATTCATGTGGTAAACATATATGCACACAGGCAAAACAGTCATACACATAAAATAAAATAAATCCAGTTTTAAAATAAAAAATGAAGAACAATAGTTTAATAGAGCTCATTCATTCATTCATTTAACAACTATACTTGGAGTCCTTACTCTCTACAAAGCAAAACTGCAGGAAAAGAGACCTGTGAATATTCCCTGAGACGCCTGTCCTGGGCTACTGTGCTCTCATATATATGTATATATAGTGATACAATATTGTATACTTCATATAATGCAATGCACTATATAATACACACACATATTTGGAATTTGGAATTGCTTGTCCTAGGTAGTTTGGATCCTCTCCCCACCCTGCCTTTCCTCAGGCAGCCCAGGACTCAGCTTGACAGGAGAGAGAGAGATGGGGTAGCCCGGCATATGCTCTTGGGCCATCAAAGCTGCTCGTCTGGACATTGCAGAGATATTTATGGATCTTTTATTAGGACAGTTTTTATGGCCCAAGATTAAAAGGTAAAGTTAAATAGTAAAAGTAATGAGCATACGCCTTCAGAGGCTCCAACTGGTTTGTGTTTTCCTTCCTTCTGCTTGTCATGGCCCATTGCATCCTGATGGTCGCATTAAAGCGGGTGCAGGGCTTGAATCATGTTTTGGAAAGAGACAGGTCTGTGAATCGACAAATTAACAAATTATACCTCAAGATGTGACTTGTGGCTTCTATGTCTGCAGGAGGCTATTCACTTCAGACATAGAATGATAGTCTGTACTGGTGTCAAGACTGGACACACAAGATTTAATTATTTGGTCAGGGCATGGTGAGGAATACCTGTGATCTCAGGACTCAGGGTACTGGGAAAAATGAATGACTATGGTAAGTTGGAATCTAGCCTGTGCTATGCAGTGAGTTCAAGACCAGCCTGAGGATATGCCCCCCTCTCAATATAAATAGATAGATAGATAGATAGATAATAAGGAAAGATATAGATGATTAGATAGTAGAGAGATAAAGAGAGATAGATGATATAGATATATAGATGATAGATAGAAAGTAGAGAGAGATAAAGAGAAATAGAGATATGAGAGAGAGAGAGAGAGAGAGAGAGAGAGAGAGAGAGAGAGAGAGAGAAAGCATGTCTCGGACAGTGTATCTACATCCTGTATAGAGAGCTGTGGTCCCTCTTGTGCCCCATCAAGGCACGGGGCTCCCTGGTGTCTCAGTTACCCTCCTGTAAGGTGTTTGCTTTGGAGCTCGGTGAAAGCAAAGCTTTACGTAAGGATGACTGAATGATGTATAGGGGATGGTAGGATTTCCTGGGCATTCTTTCTGTGGCCATTGACTTACCATTTACACCTGCGCCTGTGCTTGCTCATTGTGCGTTTATGAGGATCAGCCTTGCACAAACCTCTGGGTTCTGAGAGCGTGCCATCTTCCAAAGTTCTGGCCGCACTTTGTCCCACTTTTGTTTTTCTTTTATCCTTCTTTGTGGGACCCACCTTCTTGAGAACAGTCCCTTGGAAACTTGCATTGCAGCACGTGGGCCTGTTACACATCCTAGGTCCCACAGCACAGCCAGGAATAAACTTTACTCTGTATCATGGTTTTAAGGAAATCGACACTGAAAGTAGATGGCACCATGTCACCCCACTTACAGCGTTCCCTGGGCCTCTCCCTTCATGGTGTCCTCAGACAGTAGGAGGCAGTTGGAGTGACTTTCTAGTTCAGCAAGATAGCCCATACGGTAGAACATTCTAGAAGGAGCAGATTTTGATGTCTTTACTACTGCACTTGCTTTGCCTCCCTCTTTTAGTAATTAGATAATTATGTATAATTAGCACATTAATTATGTACAACAGCTGCAGATGAGTGTGTGCGCTTGAGAGTGTGTGCGCATATACCATTTCTTGAAACCAGCATGTGAGTTCACTAATAGACCCATCACAGTTTTCTCCTTGGCATATTTGCACTATTAATTTGTTTGGAAGAATACATATGCGTGTATAAATATGCATAAATGCTTATGCATATATAGCCAGGAGATAAGGAGATACAAGTCTCTTAGTAAATAAAAATAATAATAGCAACCAAGTTGCAGTGAGCCTGACTTCTTCATGGCTACCCTGGTGCATTTAGAGACTGTGCGACCACCTCCCTCGCTGTCTCTTGTCCCTGGTGGCACCTGCTTGACCGACATCACCGCTTGTACCAACCACATCATTGCTTGTTCCAGGCCCAAGTAGAGAGGCTCCAATGCCCTGGACCTCTGTGAAAGGCCTGTTATTTATTATTAAGTGGAATGATTCATTTAAAAGTACCAGAATGTAGTGGTTTCCAGGCCATGTAAAAATGCAGGAATAGATAATGTTATAGGTAGTGTCACCCTCAGCCACTGATAGATGAGTGTGATGTGCCCTGCTGTGTAGGAGTCGGGGATATGACTCTAGGAAGACAGGTGTAATTTGTGTTGTGGGAATAACAGACATCCTGCTGTTAATTACCCTCGCCTGGCACTGGAGATGGTTAAAGTGAAGGCAGGAGTTTAGATCCCCAGTACCCATGCCATAGCTGGGTGGGCATGCTTGCCCACCTGTAATTTCACCTTCAGGAAACAGGGATCCCTAGCAAGACCATCTCGGCAAATTCTGGATTTGATTGAGAGAACTCAACTTCCGGCTTCCACATGTGTTTACACACAAACACACACATGCTTACCCACATGCTGCGAAACATTTGAACACACACATGAAAATGGGGGGGCACGTTTTTTTCTGTTGCTGATCATTTTCTGCAATGAAAGTCACTGTTACAGAAAAAAACAAGGTCTCACATTGTGGGTAGGATTAAGATACAATTTTTTTGCAAGGCCGGGAGAACTTAGTATGGTTTCACTCTCTGCGCACTCACCGGGTAAAGTGGCACGGTGTTTGAATTTGAGAATGTGCTCAGATGGGCAGCAAACTCTCCTTGTTCGTTTACCTTTAGTGATCACCTCCCTTGGAGGACACTGTAGGGACTTGGTGCCCCACCGGCTCCCAGGTCCTATCTGCTGCTGCCCCTGCTGGTGCTTGGAACACTGGAAAATTCCGGGCAGCTTTCTGGCAGCCTGGTCACACCTGCCTTTGCACCTGCCCGACTGGTCTGCAGGCTCAGCGCTTGCAGCTCCAGCTCCCCTGTGAAGGTGGCTTTGTGGAAAGGGCCCTTCCCAAGGAGTCAGCACATTCCTGTCAAAGTCAGCACACACCATGTCAAAGTGCCCCAGTTTGGGCAATTCGGCAAAGTTGAAAGACTCCTGCTGGTGAATGGTCTCAGACCCAAAAGATTGTTGCGTCATTGGGTTTCTCTTCTTATTTCTCTCCTCTCCTCTCGTCCCTCCCCTCCCTCTATTAACATTTTCTCACAGTTAAGGGAGTAGATGTGCTTAGCACAGTCAGGGACCCCATGGCAACAGTCAAGGACACATCCCGTGGGTTCTCCCTGTTCTCACAGTCCCCAGGCTGGCCATGGCCCAGAGCTGAAAGCGCCCCCGTCCCTTCCTATCATTCCTGCTGTTCACCATCCCCTCATGTTCACCTGTGCTGAACCTGTTTGCTGTCATGTTTGTGCACCAGAGACTGATTCTCGCTGCTTGTCTCTCTGATCCCCTCCGGGTCAAAGGACACAGAGCCTTCCAGCACCTGCCTTCCGTCTTGTAGCTGCATGGTGCATCAAACTGTGGCTGTTTAACCTTCCTTCCTGTGCTGCATGGTGCATCCCACTATGGCTTTTTCACGACGCATTGCAGTTCATTACTATCCATGTTCAACTCTCGTGTTCAGAGATTCGGGGGCACTCGGAAGCATTCTGTGAGCTCAGAGTCCTTCTACAGACTTGGAATGTTGGCAGTGTAGACTTAGCTTGTCTACGCTCTTGTTCCTTAAACACAATCATTCTGTACATGTATCATCTCCATAGATTTCCCCCAAACTCTCCCCATGGGCCTGCAACACACACACACACACACACACACGCACACACACACACACACACACACATGAATAGGCAAATGTCCAGTTGAAAGAATACTTACTTAGCATAATTTAAACACAAATATTTTCCTGATGCTACTTCCTTTTCAATATTAAAAAAAATCAGAATATTAAAACACTGTAGTAAGGCATCTGAATATCAGAACAAGAGAGGTGTCCATGGTTTCATCATTGAACTTGAAGCCAAGCTATGCTGTTCCATCTGCAGCTGAGAAGTATAAGCAGTGCATGAGGGTTCATATTGTTGGTGTTACGTAATCTTCACTAGTTCTTTCTGTCTTTTTGGACGCATGGGTCTGATTTCTGAGAAACCATCTTTTCTCCTTCCCAGTAGTGGTGAACTTAATTTAAGTTTCACCACATTATCTGTTGACTTTATATATTTCTTAAAGTTTCACACACATACACAAATCCTCCATACATTTCTTATTTAAGAAATTGGGGTGGGCGTCCTTCAAATATGAACCAGATACCTTATAATATTTAAATCTTAGATCATATTTTTAGTAGCGTGAATGATACTCCTGAAACTGGCGTGGCATGGAACTTCTCATCTATTATTGAATTACTTTTCATCCAACAAAATATTTATCAGATGTAACTGGACACCATAAGCCTTTTCCCTGCTAAACTAGCAAGCCTCACACACATGCCCCATGAGCCCCCCTTCCCCCATGCACACACTGTTCTTAGTTTCCTGGTATATTTTAATGGGTTAAGTATCCGCAGAAGAGTAATAGGATGAGCCACTGGAAATTGCCAGAACTGGAATTGTTTCGGACTGTGCTTAAGTGTGCATGTCTTGTTCCATTCTTAGTATATTTATTTTGGGAAGACGTGGTATCATAATGGCGTCTTAATAAATGTCTGCTGAATTGTATAGGATCGAGCAAACCAGGGGAGGGGTTACAAATGGATCTGATTTAACTGTCATGCTGTGGTCCAGAGAGGGCAAACACTGAAATATCCCTCTGCCCTAATAACATCTGTCAAAATCCTCTGCCCTCCCAAGGATGCTGGGCTGCCCGACTAGACGCTGATGGGAAACTGACCAGGATGCTTTGTTGTTTATTCGTCTTTCATCCGTGAGTGAGCTTCTAGGTATGCACAGAGATGCCGTGAACCGATGAGGGACCACCTGCTTTTATCCAGTGTGCTTCTCCTGACTGGCTAGACAGCCTTCAGCTAGGATATTAAACTCCTGGGGCCTCCATTTCCCCTACTCTTGCCCAGGAACTCTAGAATGTACTTTCTGATATTTTGTAAGAGTCACGTGAAACAAGTCCTTAAAGGACCTGGCATGGTGCCTTTTAATTGGAGTTTAGTATGTGGCAGTTGTTGCCAGTTAGTGTTTGCTGTTATTAAAGTTATGTTTACATAAAATGCACACAATTCCCACAGGAGTAGTTTTTGTGGTATTGTTTCATTTTTACACAAGTAGAAGCTTGCAATTTTAATATCAACAAGGCATATTCACAGGGCACCAAGATTCCATTCATTTAAGAAAACCATAGAAATTCAACTGTATACCAGGCACCAAGGAATGTCCTGGGAAAGGGGCTAGCCACGTATTGAAGTCCCTGTCCTCACAGGAAGTGTGTCTTCTCCCTCAGAAGGCCTCCATTTTGCCTGACCAGTGCCTGCTTCCTGCCAGGGCTGGGATCTCCTGTAGCTGCAAGAGAACATGTCGCAGATGCATTGCCTGTGACTTCACTGTGCATGAAGTCGCGTTACAGCCCAGTACCGGGCCATGCGCATGTGCTGTGCTGTGTGGTGCTCATCTCTGGCACTGTGCTGTGCAGGCACGCTCCTCCGCAAGGCTAGCGAAGGTCGAGTGTGCCAGGTAGAAAGTTCATTGGGAATTCTGAGTGGGGTATCTCACTGCTTGCCGGATGTGAAGTTGGAAGTCTAGTTTCGGTTGAGCTGTTGTTCTTGTCTAATGTTGCAGTTCGATGGTTATAGAGGCAGAGACTCTCTCGTAGCAAGCACAGGTGGCTCTGACCTTTATCTGTGTGCCGCTGCCTCTTCTATGAGACAGGAGTCACAGTTGCCCAAGCGTGAGAATTGAAAGCGCACCCATGCTTAGGAGAAGGACATCTGACACTCAGTGAGAGCTACCCAGCATTTTGCAAATTGTTTTTCTTACTAACAGGGCATTGTTCTGATAATAATTTTGATCACCTCTCGGGGTCAATCTTTTCACTCCTTCTGCCTTGTTCATGTCAAACCCCTCTGTGTAGGAAAAAAAAAACCCAGCAATCTGTTTGCTTCAAACTTCTTGTGTGTTCCTATTATGTATATAAAGCATATATTGGATATGGGTATGTGTGTATGAAACACTCAAATGCACACCCAAACATATAAGTATGAATATATTGAACATATATACTTAGAATTTGCTGTGATTGGAATGTTTATATCCTTTATTCAAAATGATTCGTTGAAATCCCAATATCTATGGGAGGAGGATTAGAAGTCAGGGCCTTTGGGATGTGATTGAGTTGTAGGGTATATAGTCTTCAAGGAGTTTGCCCCCCCCCAAGGCTCATGGAACATACTGGAATAGGAAGTAGAAGTCAGAGAGGACTGGGGCAAAGGTTGTCTTCTGAATGTGAAAGAGTCCTTGCACTTAGGAACTATAGTAGCTAAGACTTGCCCAAATCTAACCAATCAACATCCCAGCATGGATGAGAAGCAACACCTGGAACCCCACCCCTAGCTGAACAGACTTTGTCAGTCAATGGCTACTAGGGGAGGGGGAGTCATTTTTCCTTAAGGGTGTGGCTTCTGGTGTTTACAGGCAACATCCATTAAAATCGATGGGTTATGAAGAAGGGCATGACATTGGGAGGGAGGGAAGCCTGGGGAAGGGGGTATCTTGGAAAACTGGAAGTAGGGAATGGTAGGTAAATGTGATCAAATATACATATCAAATTCTCAAAGAAAACATAATTTTAAAAAAAGAAAAAAGTGGCAGAGAGATCCTCACCTCTCCTACCCTGTGGGGACGCAACAAGAAGGTGCCTTCAGCACGCTGATAACAGACCTCCCTGAACACTTTGACCTTTCCACACCCTTATGGCAGAGCCTCCCTAGACACTAAATCTACTGCACTTTGACCTTGACATCCAAAGCTGTGCACACCAACCTTCATGTTCACGGTGGTTCATCACAGCCGTTTGGATGCATTAAGATAAGGCTTTTCTGAGACCCCTTCCCACCTGCTTGGTGTAAACTGTGGGGTCTGTCTATGCAATTGGCTTTTCTCATCCAGCAGGGGAACGGTATTCCTTGCTGTGGTTTTTATATCCTGATGACACAGTCGTCTCCCACATGGAGTCTATTGAACTTTCACTTAGTGTCTGAGCTTTCTCCCTCCATGTTGGCCCCGTCTAGACTGACGCTGTAATTCCTATGGGGAGAGTTCCCAGGTGTGGGAGTGCTAAGCCAGACTTTAGACTCTTAGAATGGCTTTTTATCATTCTAATGAATTGCGGTGAGAAGAGCCAAAAATCCTGATAGAAACACTTGGAGTGAAGTTTTTCGATGTCAAAGCAGATGGTAATTAAGAGGACACACATTAAAGAGGGTAATTTAAGTAGAATTTCACAGTATTAATTGGTTTTAATGTCTTCAAGACTTTCAATTCCATTCTTTTGAGGATGAGGAAGCAGGAGGTGATTTCCTGGGCTACACTCACTCAGTTTGCACTCATAGAACAGAGAGGGGTTTCCTCAATCTTGCTGGTGCTTTCCCAAAAGTCAGAAGGAGGAGGGATGTGGAGGAGGCAGGAACGGGTCAAAGGCGTGGCCCAAGTCCGTATTCCGCTGCTGCTAACCTCTAGCTTTATGTGAGGTTGTGAGCCACCATGTGGATGTTGGGAATTACATGTGCTTGCTGGGAATTGAACCCAGGACCTCTAGAAAAGCAGCCAGTGCTCTAAAACTCTGAGGCATCTCTCCAGCCACTTCTAGCTGTATTATAGAAGACTGCCCATATATACAGCCTCCATCCTTTGCAAGACAGACAGTTTTACTCATTGGTGGGGGAATGGACATACATACCTGTCAGTGATGTTAAACTTCTCATCTGTCCTAGGTAAATCCTGAATATGCATTAGGCCTCTTTGGGAGGTGTACCATGCCAGTTTCTGACTTTATATGTGTTCTTAATTAAAATGCTCTATACACGTCCCTTTATTTCAGAGGCACAGATGAAAGATCTGTCATAGAAAGTACTGAGGACCAGAGTTCCAGATTTTGGTGTTATCACAAGTTTGTACCTTTTGCATGTACTTTTCCACTTGAACATCTGACATAACACTAGAAAAAGGTGAACATCTTACAGCATTAGCGATGGCAGGCGACTAGAGAGTCATCATTCATTGATTTTAAAAAAAATAATAAACTTATTCTTGGTGTCATCAGCCCACTCGGGAATGAGTCTGTTGTGGGCCTGCGAAAACATATGCGCTCATCAGAGGAGGGTTTGGGTTGTTGGGTGTGGAGGACGTTCATCTAGTTCTTCCCAGGCGCTAAGGAACTACTTTTGGTTCTAGACAGGTAATGCAACAGTTGTAGAGATAATGCAGGAAATCCATAGGCAGAGAGATGAACAGTTTGTTTGAATGAAGCTGTACTCAAGTCTGGTGTTCCCAAAGCTGTTCTTTTCACACACATATTTATGGTTGTGCAGAGGGGTTTGAGACTCAGCCATCTTTGCTGTATGGTCCACTAAGGCAGGAAGTACAATGAGGAAACCCAGAAGGAGTAAAAAAATAAAGTTCAAATTTAAAAAAAAAAAAGTAAAAGTAAAACCCTAGTGAAATCTACTAGTATAATGATCTTGGTCACTAAGTCCTCACTGTGTTTAAGAAGAAGACCCAGACTTCAGACTGTTTCTCAGGCTGGAACCCTGGTGCACGCTGCATCCAACCCTCTTCCGTGTTGAGCGGAGGTGGCTCACCTGGCTCTAGGGCTGTGCCTGCTGTCTCCCCAGTCCCCATGTTACCCTCCCCTGCTTCTTCAGTCACTATTAAATGACCTCTAGATCTCTCTTTGCCGCCCCGGATTACCATTAGAAGACATCTACACTGAGACATCCCTCAGTTCCTGTTTTTGATTAATATTTTATCAGCCACAAGAGGAAATGGTATTCTGCAGCAACACTAATTGAGCAGATGAGATGCTCTCGCTAGCTTGGGTTAAAACGACAGACCAGGCTGCAACTGCGGAGCCTGTGTGAACCTTGGGATGCGGAGTCCAGCATCAGCACCGCAGGCTGTGGTGGGGTGAAAGTCTGCTGCTGTCCAGTAGAAACCAAGCAAACTTCATTTCTGAGCAGTGTCTTAGAGCATGGTAGTTGTGATGATGATACATCATTATAATGTCATATATAAAAAACAGAGAGTCTACATATGAGTTTCATAGTGTCGAATGTATAATGCTGTGCATAAATTTGAAGTTATTCAAGGAGCAGTTGTAGACTGGGTCCCCTGCCACACCCAGTTGCTTAGACATCCGCTATCTCTGCTGTTTATTGAAATGGTTCAGTAACAGAGGAAAAAGAGTAGCTATCAGTTACCTTGCCATCCGGTAATTACCAAATCATAAACGTTTGGAGGGCTGAAGGTCATAGGCTTAGAAGCCACCCTAGTCTGACTCTGAATTTCAAATGCATGCACTCTATATCTGGGTGGTGGGAGATTAGTTCCCGCCAGACCGTCTGATGTGTTTGGTGGGGGTGGGGGCGTCTATTCCGTCACTTTTGTTCTCATGAAGAAACTTTAGTTTGTACCACATTGTAGAAAATAGATGAAAATGGCTTCAGCACTGTGTGTGCAGATTGTATTAGAAAGATGCGCTGTTCAGCCTTCTGATGTCCAGTGCAGGCTTCTGATTTATGAGACATTGAGCCTAGGGCTGGGGGACCTACTGTTCACAGAATCCATGCAGGAGGCCCAGGGTCTGTGGGGAGCAGGGTACAGCCCGCAGCAGGAGTGTGTGGTTCAGGAAATCCCAGGTAAGAACACAGCCCATTTTAAGAAGCACAGAGATGCTCGCCTCCACCTCCCTAGGGACTGCATTGGTGTGTGGTGTGTGGTGTGTGCAGCTCAGCTCAACCTCAGTTCAACCTTAGGGTTGTATTTCTTGGGTGTCACGGGGAAGCCATCATTACACTATGGCAATTCCAATTTGTATGGCTATCAAATCCACAGCAAATAATGCAAAAATGTCTCAGCCTGCAAAACATCCCTTCATAATCCTCTCATGGGCTTGGGCCAATTCATGCCCCTCCTTTGGTCTTCATACAGCTCCGTTGTTAATAGCAGGCTTCTTATAGTGTTGGTAGGCTGACATTGGAGCTATAGTACGTACTTCTGTCATTTGGTTGTTAGATATGCTCCCCCCGCCAAGGCACTTCAGTTTTAGCCTTCTTCCATTAAAATCCAGCTTAATTTGTAAGATTTAATGAACCAGAAAGTTCATATTTGTCTTTTAACTGATGAATTATTAGCACCATGTAACGGATAATATTTAAAATGTAATAAAAATAAGTTTAAAATACCAGCTATTCAGTTCTCGAGACAGTACAGAGCCAATGGCAAAGATTTTCCTGCAAGAAAGAGCCCTTATTTTTTTTTTGGTCTGTATTGATTCCTGAAATAGACTACAGTCGCTCGGTTTTGTAGGCCTAGCCATTGCCAACATTATGTTCTTTCATTATCCTGTTTCTCGGGGACACTGGTGCCTCAGAGTAAATATTTATGTGGCTGATCTGAGCCTCCAGGGCTACATCTTCTTGCTCCCCTCTCTCCCTCTCTATCCCTATTGGTCCCCTGTTGTGTTGACTCAGAGTCATTGTGCCCTGACTAGAACCTCATCAGGAACTTTAGGAAGGTGCATGCTATTTTAATAAGGGACCAAGGAAAAGGTGTAATTCTTTTTCTCCTAAATGGAGATATAAAATTCACAGAGGCATGATTTATCATTTGATTGGGACATTGTATTTCATGGATGTGAAGCATCCATTCCATCCTATCTGTCTGTGACGTTCAGAAAGCAACCTGGGCTTTTGTAAGTTTGCTGAAAGAGCTTTGTCCAGAGTATGTCAGTGCAGGCACACATACAGCCCCTGGTGGCTAACGTGGCCTGGTCCACCCTGGAGTATAGAGGATGGTGAGACCATAGCTCCATGGTGGTGGAGGAGGAGTGGGAAGAAAGAGGGAGGGCCATTCCTGATGCTGTCTGCCTCCCTTACCCAGCCTTCAAGACTGGATCTTTACAACCATCTGTACATCAAGGAATGTGGCATCAGCGGAGCATCATTCCTCTGGCTGTCATGAAAGAGGATATCTATTTAAGGGTCTAAATGCAAGTGAATCCCCAGGAGGACACATTGATATAGGGGTGTCCTAGCAAAGCTCGTTGGGTCCTATACCAGATCCGTTGTCACTTGGAGATGAAGGCGTCTAGCCAGACTCTGGGAAGTCATTCTCCCTTTCCCATGGGTTTTCACCCCAACCTAGCATAGACAGTTTTTTTCTATTTCCCAAGACCAATTGTAGTCTCTGCTTTGATACTTGGAGCCTGGATCACAGTGAACAATGGGCCTTCTCTGTGTCACCAGCTGAAGAAATGGCAGGGGTGTGGCCTTTATTGACTCTATTTTTTTTCCCACACTGAACCAAATATCTCTCTTGTCCATCAAATGAGTTCAAGGGAGGAGAATATGGCACCAATGTTCCTGAGTTGAGGGTTGAGAAGGAAGGGCAGGGTGCCAGCAGACAGAAAAGCAAGTGGCCAAGAACTTGATTTGTAGGGGAGTTGGGAGAGTCAGATGCACAAGTGATATTCTAAGCTCCGAGGAAGGCGCCACTGTTCTGCCTGACTCCAGTGAGCATGCTCAGATTTAGGCAAACAAGCATGAAGTCCAGCATGGCTCCAGCTCCTGAAGTATGTGAGCAAGTGGGTCTCACACCACCATGGACCAGCCCTGCTGCCCAGAAAAACTCACTGCCATAGTATGGTCAGTGGGATCCCCCCCCCCCCCGCCAATGCCATAAGAGAAGAGGAAGAAGAAAACTTGAGTGTTTAGTAGCAAAGCTGTTGTTGTACAATATAGCACACATGACCGATTCTTCCTGCAGAGTGACTTTACAGCAGACCTGCACATGAAGCTCGCCTACTGGAGTGTTTGTTATGTGTGAAATAGCTTAAACATACAACAGAACCCACTGTGAGTGGGTGATTTAGAAACTGTCTGCACTCTGTAGGAGTGAGAGGCTCCATATAACCAGGAGACAATTTCGAATCCACTCATTCTCCTTTGAAGTTGATGTCCGAAGCATTTTTTCCATTTGGTTTCTGTCCCTTAATCACTTTTAACTACATCCAATTAGATATGTTTCAGCCTTGTGGTGTCCCCTAACACAACCTTTTAAAACAATCCATGAGATGACATGTGGTCTTTATGATAACTTGGTGTGAAGGCTATTTTGTTTAGGGGTTCTCAACTGGGTGATTTTGCCTTTTAGTTAATATTTGATCATGTCTGAGGTGAGTAGGGACTAAGGTACAGAAGTCCCGGCTGGCATCCTTTGGATGGAGGTCAAGGCTATGTTTAATACTACAACTCCTTTCCCCTAAATGTTGAACCGGGGAGCTCTTTGCATGCAGTGTGGGAAGGTTCAAGGAGTTTGTGTCCTGGGACAAGCTGACATGGCTTGTGGCAGAGCCCTAGTTCTCCTTCAACCTCGTTTACTGTGGGTAATTAGGAGAAATTAACAGTCGATTGCTCTCACCCTGCCCATCTCCAAAGCATCCAAGGTGCTGCTAATTAGAGTGCTTTCTTGCCAGTAAGAACAAGAGTCAGATTCCATGATTGATTCACGATTATTTTAAAATTAATGCCGCTATTATCATCCAAAGCCATGGTAAGTGGAGTTAGGAGACCTTCTGCTGTGGGACACTATGTTAGCATTGCAGTAAACACACGATAAACCCATTTATCTCAGGCTTAATACTTTGTTGTTTCTTTTAAGCACTTCCTAGGCGCCTGTGGGCTTTTTAGCATTCTTTGCAAGTTGTAATTTAGCTTTTTTTTTTTTTTTTTAAGAATTGGCTTTTGGAAATGAACCTTAGTTGCAGCTTTGAGGAGAACGAAGAGAAAGACCTGCTTGTTTACCAGCAGCTGACTCTTGGGTTTTCTAGAACTTGGGGGAACTTTGAGTTTCTAGACCCCAGGCTTTGTCACACCCCAGTGGAGGGGTCAGCGACTCAAAGGAATGTTCATGTGCACATTTTTTTTTTAAGCAGTGATGTTGAGTGACCATCTCAGACATATCCTCACATAACCTGGTAGAGTTTAGCTGTCCTACCAAAGTATTCAACTGTGTCCCTTAAGTCCCCTTTGTGTGTGTGTGTGTGTGTGTGTGTGTGTGTGTGTGTACTGTTTTACAGTTTGCTTGTTTGGGTTTTGTTTCCATGGACCTCTGTTGTGGTGGCTCCTCGTTGCTTCGACAAAACACCTGACAGCATTGGTCCAGGGGAGGGAAATTTCATTTCCGTTCATGGTTTCAGCCCATTGTAGTGTGCGGGGCTAGGGGCAGGTTGAGAGCTCATGACTATGGGCTATGCGGTGAACACATTCCCTATCTTAGTAGATCCGGGAGCAGGGATCTCTGGACACAATGATCTGGGGTTATGACCACCAAAGCTCAGTCTTAGGAGGCAACTTGGCTGAAACGGGGATGGTGGCTTACTTGAAGGCAGATTGTCCCAACCCTGGCCTTCTAAGTCATGACTTTCTCAAAGCTGTATGTTTTGGGACAATTCCCTCACTGCCATTCCCTTCTCCCCTCCCCCGGTCTTTCTTCTTGCATACTGGGGATTGAACCCGAGGCCTTGTGTCTCTGTCTGCAGAACCCCCTCTTAAACTTTTTAAGACCGGTTCTAAATTCATAGGCTGCCCTTGATCTTACTCTGCAGCCCAGGCAGGCCTTGAGTGTGTGATTCTTCTACCTCAGCCTCCCAAGCTGTTGTGGTTATAGGCCTGTACCACAAGGTGCTTCGTACCTTGAAGCCTGTAGACTTCCAGGTTATGTGTGTGGGAGAGTTTATGGAACTAGCTCCTTGATACCTCTTTCCTAGATAGATTTCTTGTACCCGACAAAGAGGCTGAGGGTGCATACCAGATCCCTTTGGTAAGAGAGTGTCATCTAATGGTTTTGCCTCTTGCAACAGAGATAAGTGATGCATGGTGGGACCACAGCCAGGTTAGGGTTCCCTGATCCAGGAGACAATTAGATGGGAATCAGCCTGCTTTGTCTTCTCTGTGTCTGCACTGCATCGCCAACTACTCGCTTTAATTGCACTGGGACTGATTGTAAGATTGGGTTTCTGGAGGGAGTCAGAGAATGTGATGTGTGCTACCCCTGCTGACCTCTGAACACTCCTGCCCACCAGACCGCTGCCCTGGAACAGGGAGAAAAGACCACATTTAAGCATACCACCAAAAAAGATTTTGTTTGTGTCCAATGCCATTGACCTCTGAAATTATTGGTTAAAGGATGCCAATATAGGTTCTTATTTTGATACTTATGAATGAGGGAAATCAGGAAGCCAGTGGTCTCTGTCTCATGGTGCACTCGGGAATTCAAAATCTCTGTTTCCACTGAAACCAGGAGAGGGCTGGAGAGAATAGATTCTACTGCTTTAGGTCGAGATGTACTAGAACAAAGAGCTTTCTAGAACCCCACTTCCCTGGTAGCCTGCTGTGGGCCAGTGTTCTCACACACTCCAAGAGGCTGTGACCCCCCTCTAGGAGCTGGCTATCAGGCAGCCTTGGATTGCAGCTTTGTCTGCCAATCTACAAGGATCCTGCTTCAAGCCTGCTCTCACCTGGACTGGAATGTGGAACAGTCACTTGTTTGTTTTGGCCACTTCCTCCTGCCCTTTTATGTCCCATAGCAGATGGGGCTGTGCCCAGGGCTACTAGCATCTTCCATGGGGTCTCAAGATGGAGTCTCTGCAACCCCATTGCTGGAAACTAAGCATAGAGATATTTGCATATAGCTATCTGACTTGGGGTCTCTGCGGCCAATAGTCAGGGTGGGAAAGAAGAAGAAACCTCCAGGTTCTTGTTTATATGGATTGTCTTTCTCCTCCATTCCCATGTATCTAATCATATATCTCAGATAAACAATTTTAAAGCCACATATTAAACATTTAGAATATGCTGGCTGCAAGGCTGTCTTTATTATCCAAGTTTCAACTGTCCACCCTCCCTATTTCTCTCTCTTTCCTTCTCTTTCCTTTTTTAGCTGCATCTGTCTATTCTCTGTCCATTCGTCTGTTGTCTGACTTAATCCTTACAACCGACCAGTGGTATACAGTGTGTATTGCTTGGTGGCAGGTAAAGGCGAAGGAGGATGTGCATCCTCTAAACCGTCTCCTGAGTGCATGGAGGAAGGGGCTTCTTTTCTTTTTTAAAAAATATAGTATTGCATTAATTTGTTGATAATTCCTTACACACATACAATGGATTTTGATCATATTTACTCCCACTCCTCCCACTTCCACCCCTACCCTTTTCAAATTTGTCTTTTTTTTTTTTTTAATAACCCACCAAGTTCAGTCTGTGGTGCTCAAGTGAAGCCGTCCGCCAGAGTGTGGTAGAACTTCTGCACCCCGAAAGGAAATCTACTCTCTTCCCCAGCAGTCTGGGAGCTCATGGTCCCCTCGCCTAGCCCTGCTGGAGTGCTGACTGGTTTTGTCTTCTGCTGGTCTTGTGCAAACAGCCACAGCCTTTGAGAGTTGACGAGAGCAGCAGGCCCTGTCCTGTCCAGAAGACGCTATTTTGCGGAGTTAATTTTCTCACTGACTCTTAAAAATGATTCCTGTTGCCTTTCAATTCAGAGAAACAGTTTACTTGGTTTTTGCCCCTCTCGCCACTATTTTGTGATTTCTCTTTTTCTCTGGCATCTTGTAATCCAGTCGTTCCCCCGCCCCGCCCCCGCCCCCTCTGCATGCTTATTCTTTTCACAACTGGAAATCAGTCCGCTCACCCACTGGCAGAGATGGGGGCGGGGTGTCTGTTGAATTATGCTGCCGTTACAACTCTGTCAAGCCCTGAAGTCAAATTCTTGGTCTCACTCCCACAATTCCTGGAAGGGTGGACCAGTAGTCCCTGCTGGATGTTGGGGAAGCCAGAAGATGCAGCTGATGCTATCTGGCTTTGGTAGGTAGGTGATCCCAAAGGGTCAGAGCCCCCTGCAAGTGTTGGAGGCATGCCCTTGGCCTTGGCCTTGTGAGGAAGGTCTGTGCAAGCTAGTTGGAACGGCTTTCCCATTCCAGCAGCTTTGGCCTATCTCTCCAGAGGCCTGCTGATAATCGGTAAATGAAATTCACCTTTCCGCCATTTCCTGAGGTCTGAAAGATGAGGGTTGAGTTACAGGGCGAATCACAATCACTGTCTCCCTCAACCTTGGAGTTCCAAGCTGGGCAAATGGGGAGGGAAGGGGCTGTTTTATTTGGGAGAACACATTCAAGTTTGGCAGTTACCTGAAAGAAAATTAAGTTCGTGATTGCAGGTCCCTCCTCTGGCCTTCTGGAAGAGATAGATCGTAATCTTTAATTAATCTATCACTCACCCCCCAAAAAGGGGGAGGAAGAATGGAGGGGCATTGGTATCAGTTTATTTTGGGTGGCTAGTGTTGCATTGGGAAGCCCAGGTGGCAATCTATAGGCCCCGCTGTGAACAGTCTATAGCTGACATTTGTTTAGAATTTTAATTTGTTGCTGAGACCTGTGTGGTGGGCATGTTGGGGCCGGGTGGCTGCACCACGGCCCTGAGTTCTGCTGTAATGAAGATGGAACGGCTGCAAGGATGACCTTTCCCTGCCTTTGTCTGTAGCTGCCCTCCTCTTTAGCTGAACACCTTTGAAACGCACGCGCTCTGAACTCTTGAACCGCTCACTCGGCTCGCCGCGCTTAATGCGGGGCTCGCAGTTTATCATGATAACCTCCAAAGACTTCGCCTTCCCACGCTTGACATGGAGAGAGAATTGTTCATAACCCTTTACTAGTCATAAATTTGATTGTTAAGGGACCCGGGTTGATCTTGTGTCTAATACCTGTGTCTCATTTTTAAAACCCTGATTTAGGGGCATTTTCTTTCTGCTACCTTCCAAAAATGCATGGCAGGGAAGCATATAAAATATGTCACCTGATATTGGAGGATTGTTTATTTCTGTTCATTTTGGGCCTGAATAGTACCTATGAGATGCATTTGAAAACTTATCTTGTTTATACATTTATTCTATTGCCATTTCTCCCATTACCTGAAATAGCCACTTTGAACAACCAGCAAAGCCATGCCCTTGCCTGCCTGTCAGCAGAACAGGTAAAAGAACCTTGGTCATGATGCATTTTAGTGACCACAGGAATAGCAAGAATTATAACTTTATACTGTATAAATGTATAACTTTATATTGTACAAATGTATAAATTTATATTGTGTAAATGAATGGCATCTGGCAAGAGTTATAACTTTATATTGTCATGTAATTTCTTTGCCCCTCGTTTCCCACACTGCCTTTCTCCTCGCCCTTTATGGATAAATGCAGTTGCTTATTTCCTCTCCTCACTAAGTTTCTCCTTGCATGGCACACAGTAGGTGCTGGAAAATACATGCTCAAATGAACTGCAGTGTTTACCTTAGCAACTAGAGGTGCAGATTAAAATCCCAGTAGCCAGAGTGAGCCCAACTCTACTCATGAGAGGTTTAAGAAGGTTGATCAAAATCACTCTCCAGACACCCACCATGCTCTTCCCTGGTAGGTGCCCCTCACCAAAGCTATTGCTGACAGCCTAAAAGAAACCTCATGAGATTACTGACGGTGAGAGATTAGAAAGGGACTTTCCAACGTTCGTCTCTCATCCGGAAGCTGCTCTGCCTCCATGCCAAGCAGACACTGAGCCACACAAAGCATCCAGTTAATTCTCGCGGACAGAAGTAGGGCTTCAGGCCCAAAGACATCATATTTCGGGGTGTATATTCCAGGTTTCTGGACCCCTTCTCCTTGAGTGGCCAGTGTGGTTTTTAAGCAAGAGTATAGACTGCCCTTGCATAGGCTCTCAGAAAGGAAATGCTTGCACAAAACCTCACCGAAGTATGTGTTTTGTCTGAGGACAGACAGCTGGGAATTTTTAATGATAACACCTGGGCAAGGTTTCGCAGCTAACCCAACACAAGCAATGCCCTGCACCCTAGAGCAACGTGTTTGAGCTGGACCATTGTCTCCACCCTGCATTTAGTTAGTATACCTGCTAAGCAGTTTGTCCCCTCCTGGTAGACAGGGTTGGATCCAATGTAAATTTATAATACTACTCTCATTTAAATACAGGTACTTCTCATTTCCTTTCCTAAGTCCTTCTTCCAGCTATGCACACACACACACATACACACACACACACACACACACACGCACGCACGCACGCACGCACGCACGCACACACATGGGAGGGGGCACATGGACCCAGAGTCCAAGCTACACATTAGCTAAGCTAAACATACAACTACATCCCATCTTTCTGTTTCTCCCATGCTTTCTCTATCTGGTCTGTGTTTGCCATCTGTCTGAGTGAATGAATGAGAGAGAGAGAGAGAGAGAGAGAGAGAGAGAGAGAGCCAATATATTTAAACTTTATTAGTAAGAGCAAAATAAGAACAATAGAATGGGATAGTCCTGCTGCAGGAAGGGCAGAAAGTGGAATCGAGAACGTTGGTGTAGTGGGTCATCATTCTTTCATTTAAATGTATGCTTGATGCTGAACCTCGGGTAGAAACTGACAGTATTGCTGTCCAGGCCTGACCTGCCCTTCTGCGCCTCATGTATGATATGCAGATCCATTTTCTGGTTGCAAATTTGTCTGTTTCTATTCACGACCATGTATGGGATTCGTAAAAAGCAGTAATTGTGGGCAAAGGAGGAAAGGATTAGCTTCCTTTTTGACACCTAAATGAGATGTCATTTTGTCTAACGTTCATTAAAGCCGGTGTTTGCTCTGGGTGTCTGACCTGGGAATGTGGCTGTGTCTACATCTGTGAGTACTGGCTGCTCTCAGTAGTCCCTGCCTGTGCCCTGAGCTCCCTGTGGTTCTTCTAAGCTTATCCTAATTTTATCCCATGGAAGTTTTTATAAGAAGTGTGTCCTTCACCATAAAATATAATCATCTATTAAATTGAAGGAGTAGAGATATAATTAATTTAAAGTTTTCAAAACATTCCTTTTGTTTTCAATTATGTACATCAGGCGCCCATGGAAGCCAGAAGCAAATGTGGGAAGCCCTCAAGCTGGAGTTACCGGCAGTGAGTTCTAGGTGCTGAACCGATGATCCATCCCTCCTGCCCTTTAGCTTGAACTTTTGAAAGGTATTAGGAATATGCAGAGAAGGGCTAGTGAGACGGCTCAGTGGAGAAAGGTGCTTGCTTCTAAGCCTGACAGCCCGAGTTCAGTCCCTGGGCCTCACAGAACTGAAGGAAGAACCAACCGCCCCCTCCCTGAAGTTGTCCTCTGACCTCCACACATGCGCTGTGATGCATATGTATACACACACTCTAAGCTGGAGGAAATTAAAATATTATCCAAAGAAGTAACATGTATTAAGAATTTGCATTTTAAATGTAAAAAGAAGTTTATGAAAATACATGTACTCTATAAAATCCTTATTTTACATTAATGCACATATATACACAGTACAAAATTCTGAAACACACACATCTATACACATACACAATATGCATGGTATTTATTTTGTAAGTCTGTAAAAATCGCGTGTATGTATAGAGAGCTGGCTTGGTTCTTAAGAGCACTGAGTGTTCTTCCAGAGGTCTTAGGTTTGATTCCTAGCAACTATGTGGAGGCTCATAGTTGCTCATAACTCAAGCATGTGGCGGGCAGATGTATTTACAGGCAAATCACCCATACACATAAAACAACAAACAAATAAATTGAAAATTAAACGAATGAAGCCCAGCAATGCCTGTAGTTACTTAACGAACTTGGTCAGATATATTTGCATTCAAATTCTGTCTCTGTCACTCATTGGCTGTGTGTTGTGATGTTGAGTCAAAAGTCTGATCTTAGTAGTTTATCCTGCTTTCTTTATGTAAGGCAACAGCTATAGAAGCGCCCGTTTCCCACAGCTGCATGTCAGTGGCATGTGCACAGGTTTGGCAACTAAGGAAATGTGCTACACCATACGACCGTAGTTGGAACTTTTTCTGTGCCCTTTCTTTGTCCTTCCCTCCTCCCAGTGGGAGCAAAGGTTACCTTGTGATATGCAAAGTAAACGTGTATTTCACGTTTTCAAGACTAAGTGTTTCAAGACTTAGCCAAGGACAGGCGAGACTGTGTTCATGTTTTGGTGTCTTACTTGACACCAGAGAATGAGTGTCTCCAAACGGATGATTCGAGTGATATGAATTGGGCAGAGGTGGCCATCAATCCAGGCTTAATCTTGATGGGTTTTCTCAGACTCCTTCCTGGAAGATCTCCCAGATTCCCACTGACACCAATCGTAAAGGAGCAGAAATCACTGACCAAGTCCATCTACTTGATGGTGCCGGATCAAGGACCCTGCACCACAGTTGGTGCCTGGCTAGGGATGCTCCGGTGAAGAGGGTGGCCTGACTCTGTAAGACATGATGGGGCCTGTGGTCTTCCAGTTGGAGAAATGAGGATTCTCGCAGGACTCTGAAAGTAGGAGAAGAGAGGCGCTCTGAAAAAGACCACAGTGGGTGTTGCTTTCTCTCCCAGCAAGACCTTGAGTTTTGGTAAAATTCCATTGAGTCTTAACCCTCAGCAAAGCTACGTTGCTTGCTACTGTCATGAAGCAAAACTGCAGTAGCAGAAACCAGGCGACATAGGTAAGAATTTGCCTTGGAAGTGAACCTTGGCAGATGGCTGCTTCCAAGCCCACACGTGAGTCCTTAGGTAATCGGGCAGGCAGACTTGAACCCAGCTGCAGTTTGCTGGAAGCCACAGCACTACTTTCTGAGTAGACAGATCCTACATAGCCTTCTAAACTGGCATGATCTTAACTCACCATTCAATGAAGGCATTTCTCTGAGAAGCAGAGAGAATAAGTTCCAAGCGCTTTTGTTTCGTGTTCTTGTTTCTTACTGCAGGGAGAAGCAAGATGGGTCTTTCGGTTTAAACCCAGACAAGGGACCTTGGAGTCATCACCCTCTGATACTGAGGGCATCAGTCCAATTGTGGCCAGAAAAAATTAGTGCAATGAGACAGGAGGAAAAAAAAATAAGAGATAACCTTTATTTCTTGTTTTTATTTCCTGTTTTAGGGGTGTGTGTTAGGTAGAATAGGATATTGTGGGAATACTTTATTTCTTACTGATTGACAAGGTCCCCCCATGTACGGCAATTTCTCAGGGACATTTGCCGGTCTGGCACCTCCATGGTCTCCTCTGCTGCAGCTGTCTCTGATTCCCACTAGACAGCTTCACAATAGCAATGAGATGCTGTAGTCTGAGGTGTCGCAATAGGCACCTCTTAGCTGCCTATTGGCCAGACTTGTCACATGTCCCCATGGAACATGATATAAGTAAGACCTCCCTGTGGTCATGGCAGGAGAAGAAAGCAAGATGCTACATTTTGCATCTTTACTATGGTGACATTCCTCCCATCCAGGAGAGACTGACCTGTAGGCTGATGTGACACAGTAGGTGACAGAGCCAAAGGGCAAAGCTGCGTGGCCATTGCAGCTTTCAGCCTGTGCTCTATACAGAAGCCTGGACCCCCCATAGGAATATTTTTGTGGCTGTAAAGTGTGTCAACTGTCAAATGTTCTCTGAATTAAATACTCAGGGTTTTAGCAGTCCTATTACTACAAGTCCATGGGGCCAAGACCTTACCTGTCATGCTCTGGGGATGACAAGGGAGCACCCATCTACCAGACAGGGCCTGTCCCTCGTGCACGTACCAGTCATCCATGGATGGCGGCAGAATGCCCTATGAGTTGCATATTGTCTGATGCCTGGTAGCTGCCCTAGCTTTCCGTTTCTAATTCGGAAACTCTATTTATTTGTATCAAGGACAGTTGATAGTTTAATCATCGATAAGCTGCCATTTCCACAGCCTCCCATAAATTCCTTGTCAAAGAAGAGATTGTTATTGGGAACTGTAATGGAAGGTAATCTGTGCCTGTACTTACAGCCCTGGCTTTGAAAGCCTGCAGTGGTAGCACGTGGGGGTTACTGCAGTGGGAGAAGCCCTGCCAAGCAGAAATCCCTGTTTTTTCCTTCTTAGGTGTATGTGAATCAGTTTACTTGCCTATTTTGAGAAATATCTAGCACAAGCTCTTAATTTTCAATGAGTAAAAAAAAAATCAAGTTTTGAAAGCCAATGTTTTGGTAAGAAATGGCTACTAATACACTTGAACTATAATTGTTAGACAGTGGACATCTCTCAATAAACATTTATTCCATTCATTAGTAATAGTATAATACCAGTCCTTTCTCATAGAGCACTCAGAACAAGCTCTTTATGGAGCATGCTGGAGCATGTACTTAATAGACCCCAAGCCTTTTGATGTGGGTCCCATCTCCATCTTACTTACTAAGCAGATGTTTCGTCCTCCGCAGATGAGTTAAATGACTAGCAAAGTCCAAGAAATCTGTCTTTTCTTCCTTCCTTCCTTCCTTCCTTCCTTCCTTCCTTCCTTCCTTCCTTCCTTCCTTCCTTCCTTCAAACCCCAGCCCATGGAATGTTCCTCCCCACATTCAGAGAGGGGTCAATAGGTACCCAGAGGTCTATCTCCTGTTTCTAAATCTGAATTTAAATCTAATACTGAATTGATATCAGTATTAATCATCACAGGCATCTTCTAGTTCTGGACCCAAAACCTTGCTGCTTGATACCATTACGTTGTTGATTAAATTCCAACATAGAAGTTTGAGAACAGAGGTATAGGACGTACTTTCATATCGCAATGCTTTGCGAGGTTGCAGTGGCTTCAACTCTGCCTGCATTGTCAGTTGTCTTAAACGCCAGGACTCCCTCAGATCATATTTCATTCAGCTGTCATGCATGATACTAATCCTAATTGCTAAAATAATCCAGGGGGCCTAGAAAAGTCAATGTGGGCAGGGGTAAATACCAGATTTCCTGAGTTATAGAGATGTTCACATATAGTGTATATGCCAATCCAAAGGCATTGTACCCTGGGATTTAGGAAGAAAATATTTCAAAGTAGAGTTTATTTATTTATTTATTCTTTGCAAACTCTTCAAGAGCACATGATTGCCTCATTGGATAAATCATAGTTTTATCTTTGATTTCCATCAACTTGACCATGACCTGTCAAGGAACCAATGGGCCAGTTGACTACAAATGAGTTTGCCTTTCATGCCAGGTTGTTCTGTCCGCTCGCAGCAAAAATGATTCCAGGTCATTCCAATTTATTTAATTAATTTCAGAGATGAAATTATTCTGCCCAGTAACTAGATTGCTAATGGCATCTGTTGTAATGGTTCAGTTCAGGTTTGTTGGTTGGAAAATAAACGCCTTCATTTCAATATTTGCCTTTTGGCTGCAGCTCATGAGCCTGTCATATGCCATGACCTCATTACCACTACAGCTTAATTGTAAGTTAATGTGTACCTAGCATTGTGAAGCAGGCTTCTGTCTTAACTGCCTGGTTTCCCTCCTCACTTATCCCTCTAGATTGGTATTTCCAACAAATATATCAGCCAGCATGACAGAATCCATACTTACCGGAACTTAGTCATACAAATTTGAACTTAATATTTTTTTAAAAGTGAAAGTGAGGGAAAGAAATGTTAGCCCACTAGAGCACAACTGTGCATTGAGATTTGTGGAGGAACACGTAGTTGTAATTGGAAGGGGTAACCTGAACTTGTGGTGGGACAATGGGCCCTCTAACAGAATCGGAGGCAGAATTAAAATCTGCATGGGAATAGCTTTCCAGCCAGTCATGAACCGATTCATTTGTCACATCCTGGGTATATAAAGCTTATTTCAAAATAAATTCTGGGGAACGTTCAACCTGATTGAATCTGCTCTGAGCTCTGTTAATATATTTGTTCGAGCCACTTGCACTCAACAGCTTTTTAGACAGAATATCACTTTTCTGTATTATTCATGGTAATGTAATCCCCCCTTTAATCTCCTCGTGGTTTCCCATTAAGTCATGATGCTCGCTTCAGAGAAACTGAATCAGTTTCAGATTAACAGATGGACTGTTACTCATGCTGTCTAGAATAGTGTTTCTACTTTTTGCCCATCTCTTAAATCACTAACTAGCTTGGCATGTAGCATGACACTTGGGCACGCCTGACCATTTGATCACAGAGCCCTTGTTAGGAGATGAGGCCACTAATCTGCAAGGCAGCTCATGGGAATCATTTGTGACAAAGAAGGCTACATTCCTAGAATCACTGCTCATATATTC
Source organism: Myodes glareolus (assembly GCF_982192425.1). Classification (NCBI taxonomy): domain Eukaryota; kingdom Metazoa; phylum Chordata; class Mammalia; order Rodentia; family Cricetidae; genus Myodes; species Myodes glareolus. The sequence continues at coordinate 44,191,862 of NC_142047.1, forward strand.
TCAGTGGCTTAATCCGGCATGTGGACATCAAACTAGGAGCAAAAGGAGCATCTTAGGTGACCCGCATCATGCAAACACCTATGGCATAGGTTGTGGAGTGCATATCAGAGAGAACATGTATGAGACAGACAGTCTTGAATGGATTTCTTTTTGGCTAGGCAGTGTAATGAAAGGCATAGTGGATCAGAAAAAAAAATAAGAGAAAGAAGAGATAAAAGAAGGACGGAGAGGAAAAAAGAGACAAGGAAAGAGAGAGGAGGAACAGGAGGAAAGAAAAAAGGAAGAAAGGTCTACATTATTTATTCCACAATAATGGGAAATTCTTTTCTTCAAGACACATCACCCATAAATACTTGAGGTTGAAGGAAACTGGCTGGTATAGGTTTAATCCAGATTTCCAAAGAAAGTTTCAAGTCTTCTAAATGTTCTTTGACTTTACTGCTTTTCTACTCTAAGTCCAAATTAATAATGCCTGGATGTTGTTGCCAGAGCCCTCTTCTTCGACATCTCACTATAACTGAGGAGTAGCAAAACGCGCAAAGCATTTGGGAAACACAGAAATCAAGTTGTAGGCTAGAACAGGAACCATGAATGCTCTCGGGGCTGGATGGCAAACTTCGGACCTTGGGTCCCCTAAGGTGTCTGTCACTGCTAGGAAATCACAGGACACAGTGAGCGCAACCATAGATAATCATATAAGCAAATTGGCATGAGGGCGTGACGGCAGACTTTCTTGAGAAAACCAGCAGTGAGATGGACTGATTAGTAGGATATGCTTTTCCATGTGGTTAGCCCTCTCCACAAGGCTGCAATGGCAGGGGATGCTGAAAACGTGGTTGGAAAGGGGCCCTGTGAGTGCTGCCAGAAGCACTGTTCGTGGAGGAGTCGAGCCGTCCTTGCCCCCGCCCGGTGTCACCTCATTTCCCTACAGAAGGAAATGGAGTCAATATGTCACAGAGATGCTTATACATCATTGGTCAACGCAGAACTCTTCACAGTGGCTAAGTTATAGAAATCACTGTGACCATCAACAGGAATGGGTGGTACATACGCACGATGGAATTCTTTTTCAGCCACAAAGATTGTCGTTTGGAGGAAAATGAATGTAGCTGGAGATGGTCCTATTAAATTAATTGTCAATCTCTGGAAGGCAAGTGTGGCGCGCTCTTCTCACTCAGAGGTCCATAAAACTCTACACTCAGAGATGACAGGAAGTGAAGCTGTCTAGGGGGTGGGTGGGCATTGAAAAGAGGATGAAGGCTGCTTAAACCAGATGCACGGGTATAATGCTCTGGGTATATTATATATTAATAGATGCACGAAAGTGGCCTTATGTAACCCAGTTTAGTGCAATTAAAAAATAACAAGGGTAGAAAGGTCACCAGTGGTGTCATCCAAAGATATGGTCGCTCCTCTTGTGGCCTCCGAAACTCATATGTAAATGCGATCTGCTGTTAGAGACGAACTTGTCTCACCTCTTCACCTACCCCAAAAGATTATACTTGTCACGTCCTTTAATGAAGCCATCGGGCCCTGTACACTGTCATCCGACTTCCACGAAGCCATCTGTTTGCACGAGAGTTTATTTGGGATCCAGGAGAAGAGAAAACACATCTGCCCCTTCCACAGAGCCTGAATCTTAATGCATCGAAGCCTCCACCGTGATTGTAAAAGAGAACAGGGAGATTCTTTCCATTGCCTGATACGATTTTATAATCTAGCCCCATGTTGGATGGTTACTGTCAGTTATGGGAACGAACCGCCCCTCTGCTGACAGTCCTGAGTGGGTGTGGCCAGAGAGGCAGCAAGGAGGGCCTAGAAGTCGAATCTTGGACTATTGGATGGAAGGTCTTGTTTCCTGATTAGAAATGGCTGCTCAAGATGGGCCTGTGTGTCTTTGGGTTTTATTTTTTATTTTTGGTTTTGTTTTTATTCTGTTGTTCTTGAGTGTGCCTAGGCATGTGGAGATGGAGGCCGAAGGACCACCTTGGTTTTTCTCCCACAGATCTACCCTGTTTTTTTGTTTTTGTTTTTTGAGGCAGAGTCTCTCACTAGGATATAGGGATCGCTGGTGTAATGAGGATGGCTGGCCAGTGTGTCAGAGAAATGTGTCTCTTCCTCCCCAGCAGTGGAGTCACAGCCGCAGCCACTACACCTCTCTCTTTAGTGGACACCTCAGGTCTCCATGCACCTGCAGCAAGCACTTTCCTGACTGAGCCATCTCCCAGGTACAAGCAGAAGAAGATTTTTCCCTGGTGCCAGTACTTACCCTCCCAGTAGGAAAGTAGGCTGTAAGTGAGCCTTTCATTCATTCCTACATTCACTCACAGATTCCTTATTTCCTCTTCCATTCTCCTCCTTTCCTTCTGCCCATTTTAATAGGCCTTCTTCTTTTCATGTGGTAAAGTCAATAGGTCAGAGATGATGACTGCCAAATGGCTTGTTCCAGCCAGTTTTATATACAGACCAAGGAACTCTTCAGGACACTAGAACCACACAGGGAGATGCAGGAGGAATATGTGGTTTCCTCAAGAAAGAGGAACAAGACAGAGCAGGCAGGCATAGGATCGGCTGGTTTAGGTCATGCCTTTGGCCTTTGGAATACAGAGCTGTGTCTGGTGGCCCAGTACCTGGCCATGGGCTGGACAGGGCAGATGGACCATGGGCAGAATGTGAGCCTACCTGAGCGGGAATTGGCTTGCATCTGGAAGGTGTGCTCATGGACGATTTCTTTGCCATGTCTAGAAAATGGCTGAGGTCCTAAAAGGAAGGCAGACTTGGCCATGAGCTCAGGCTATGCTTTAGGAGAGATGGGCTTCCCCTACAGAGAGAGGGGAAGCCTGTGAGCAACAAAATAGGCTTCAGCCTGTTCTTGGGCAGACAGTGGTTTCATCTGGTTAAGGTAAAGGTGGGAACAGAGAGCATGGGAGGATCAGATGGGTGGGCAGAAACCGCGAAGGCCTTGAAGTCTAGCAGACTGCCTTGGCCGTCTGGCTAATGTTGTTGAGCACAGGGGGTTTTGTCTGTTTGGTTAGCTCTGTTCTGTTCTGTTTCCTACCACTGTGAGGAGATACCGAGAAAAGTGACTAAGGGGGAGTGTGGTTCACGCTGGCTCACAGTGCAAGGGCAAGACCGTTGTGACAATGAAGTGCAGGTGGCAGGAGTGTGACATGGCTGGTCATGTGTCATCCTCAGTTAGGAAGCTGGCTTGGCTGCTCAGCTCCCTTCCTCCATGTGTTTCCTACAGGGTCCTAGCCAGGAAACAACACCCACAGCCACAGTGGGCAGGTCTTCCGACCTCAGATAACACAAAAAAGATCAGATCCCCACAGACATTGCCAGGGTCCCATCTCGGAGGTGATTTTACATTCTGTCAAATTAACAACACTAACCGCCATGGGCTGTGTGTGGAGAACAGAAATCGGAACACAGGAGTTTGGCAGCCTCCGTTTCCCCTTAACTTAGCTGAACTTAGTTTACATTGAAACATCTAGAGAGGTGGAATCCAGTAGCTTACTGGAGAACTAGAGGAGCAGGGGCCTCTATATGTAGGTACTCTTGTGTGCCTCATCTGTGCTTCTTCCTGCCCAGAATATGTGTGCGTGTCCCTCCCATGCAGCCGTCTCATCCTGAGTACTGTCTGCTTCATACAAAGTCATCTCTTCCCATGCAGGTTTTGTCTGGGTGCCAGGAAGGGAGACAGACACATGCACCTGTGTGTGAACAAAATGCCTCCAAGACAATCTTGCTTGGCTTTTAAAATCATAGCTTCAACTGAGGTAACTGAAGGCAATCGGCACACGGTGCCCAGGGATCGGATCTCTACACCTCCCGTGGTCCTTGATCACACGGGGTATGCTTGGCTCCCAGAAGTCCTGTGCTCACCCGCAGCCCTGATTCTGTCCAGTGTCCCAGTAATTTCTGGTAGTGGCGGTGGGGAAAGTGGGGACACAGTTTGGTAAACAGGAGAGCAACATGGCCCAGGAGACACCCATGCTGCTCACAGAAACTGCACTTCTTACTAAAGCCCTAATTGTTGCCAAGTAGGCCTCTGTTCCCCCATGGAGCACTGATGAAGAAGAAAATGGGCCCCACCAAGTGATGTGACCTGAAGATGGCCTGTGGTCCTCTTGCCATTAAGGGAAAGTAGAGACATAGGCAGGGATGGGGGGACTTGGAAGAAGAGCGTCTTGTCTGGCCTTTTGTTTGCTTTCTCCCCCTATCCCTTTCTTATTTAGGTGTTCTGTTTTAAGTTGGGCTGGGACAAGCTCCTGCTATACATACCCTGGTCAGCTTTAAACCCTTCTGTCCTCCTGCCTCACCCTCCCTGTGCTGGAATATAGGCATATACTACTCTGCCTGTGCCTAACTCTTCCTTTCCCTTATTAAATAATTTTTAATTGCAAGCACACTGAATGCTATGAATTATAAAAATTGTAAAAAGGCCTGTGGTTCTGTTGGATCTCCATGGGAACATGTATAGTTCTGAAGCTAAAGGTGCTCTTCTACGCATCTGGGAAAGGAGGCCTTTCTCAGTCAGATCATAAGAAAGGAAAGGTGATTTCTTGCATTTGCTTGCCCGCGTCTCGACACATTTTTCTTTAGAATTAAACACTGGTGCAGTTGTTGTTGAATAGTGGGTGGGTACTGGAGGAAATGCACGAAAGCAGATGTCTGGACCTCTGACTTCAGGAAATGACCCCTTTCCTTGCACCTCAGTTTATTCTCCTGCTTGTGGGGCCAGACACACTGCCTGCACTTCTGGAATTCCTTATGTGTTCTTGAAGATAATGTGGAAGAAGGCCTTTTGCACACTTTTCAACACATTAATGCTATTTGTTGTTGTTCCCGATATTATTATCATTGCTGTTGCCCCGAAAGGGGCAGAGTTCACTCTTTGAATTAAGAGTGAAGCCCCCTATAATTCTAGAGTGTGTTACGTCTGGGCCAATTGTACTAGGAACTCGAGTCGCCTCTGGTTTTTCGAGTCCAACGGTGGCGGTCACAGGAGGCCTCTTCTGAGAGATGCCAAGGAGAAAAATGGAGACGCCAGTTCCCACAAATGTTATCCCTGTCCCTGCAGAATCGTGACGTCTCTGAGTTCTCCAGTGTTGACTGCAGGATATTTATTATTCAGTGATAATAATAAATCGCTGCTTATAAAATCCAGGGAATCGAGTGTCGCGGAGGGGAGGAAGGGGAGAGCTGCGAGAGTCAGAGGTCCAGCCAGGCCCGGGCTATTAATCATCGCCCTCCATTATTTCTCGAAGATTCATTCATTGTTCCATAGGTACCTAGAGGGTCAATTAGAGACCACAGACAGGCTTTTTCAAAGACACAAGAGGGTCAATTAGGCCCTCCTTGTAATTTTCTGCTTTACCAGCAAATGCCAGCCTATTGCACATCAGATGCAGGGAGCTCGGAAATAAACAGGGTGTTTTCCCTCCTCCTTTGGAGAGAAAGAAGAATCCAGCCAGGGGAAATGGAGGAGGGCAATGGCCAGTTACACATGGCTCAAGGCAGTCAGGCCGTGGGTCAGGAGGAGCCGGCGGGATTTTGTGACCCACCAAGGCTTGTAAGGAGCAAAGTTCTTCTGGGGTCAGAGCCCCAGGAATGGTCAGAGGCTTTCCATGATGGAGCGCTCTGGAGCCTTATTAGAGGCGGTCCATTTATCTCCGTGCCATCTGCACTGCGCAGGCATGAGAGAACCATTATAAGGCATACACAAATCGTATGACTAGTACCTGAATCAATTGTCGTTTGAGTCTGGCCTGACCTGGGGCGGAATCTCTGTACCCACCATAGCTATTGTCCATGTTTAGGAAGAATTTGGCTAATGTCAGATACATATTATTGTGTATTGTTTTCTCATGGTTTCCCCTGAGGTTGGCAGCACAGACTACAATAAAATAAGAGAAGTAAAATTGTTCCTAGTGAGAAATAGATGAAGGGCAAGAGCTGTATCTCAGTGGTAGAGCACTTGGTTAGCATATGTGATGTACTGAGTTCGATACCCAGGACAGACAGAGAGGTGAGGAAATCACAGAGGAGAGAATGTCAAGGCCAGTGCCTCATCTACTGTTTTCCCAAGTAGAGGACTAGACTTTGACTCCGCCCATCCCCAAACATCCAGTCTTGTTAACGGAACACAGGAGCTGTTGATATCCACATCATCACATCGTTGAGATCCGCTTCTTTCAATGTTCCTTTACATAGAATCTGGAACCCAAACAGAAATACTCTTACACATGAACTACTAATGCCAGCTTTCATGATCCACCTTCGTGCCCACGCTCCCCGAGATATCAGTATTGCTTCTTGTTTCGCTGATTTCAAAACCAGTTGGCACCTGTTTGAGCCCTTGCTCTATACAGCACGGTTGAAGTGGTGGAGATCTAACCATAAATGAGAGAGTGCGACTCAGTGATCAGCATTTCTGGAATGTGGGGGTTCTTTGGGTGTTGGGCCTGTTACACTTGGAGTCATGTATCAGGGATGAATCACCAAAAAGGAAATAGATGGAAGCTGAAGGGCATGACCTGGTGTCAAGTGGACCCTTGGACAAAACACTTCCAGACTGTCCCATTTTTTTCATTGTCCCCAGAGACACACATATATCTTTCTCTAGTGTGATGACTTAGAAAAAGGTGCACTCAGTAGACCCACAGTTAATTCTTGCTGAATCAGTGAATAAATATGACCAGAATCCAGAGATTTCCTTTTCTTTCTTGAATCCCTCTCCTTAAGGGAAACCCCTTTCTGGCAGGAGCATCTTGATAGAGTGGTCGAACTAATAACTCAAATCATGTGACTGGAGCAGAAATGGACAGGAAGGTCCTCAGCCCATCCATCATAGTGATGAAACAAATGGACAGACACAGATCTCCAAGTCTCGCCTGCTTCTGCTCTCTCTCCTCAGCGTTTGACCCGGCTTACCGTCTGATACAGAAAGTCCAGTTCCCTAACTCCCCCCTACCCCCGAGTCTTCATTTTTCTGTTTTGCCTGCTATAACTCAGGGTCTCAGGAGTTTACCATTACATTGCTCCAGAGAAATGTGACATTAGAAACCTGTCGTCTTTTCTTTCTTTTTTCTTGGCATAATTTTGGTTATAGGAAGAAATCTACAAAGTCATTGTTTTCCTTTCTCCCTGTTGTTTGGCAGATTATATTAGGTGAGATGGTATTTTTACATAGAAATATCCCATTACAGAGCTTTTCTGTACATAGTAACAAAGAATAAAGCTTTTCTTGTAAAGCAGATTGATTCCATTTGTAGCCTAAATCCTCGGTGCTATTGGGATATGAAGATGTACCCACTTGGTTTGTGATTTATGTAACACTTGGCACAGGACAGGAATTTCACTAACTCCTGGCCTGAATTCATTGGCTAGAATACCACCATCATGAATAATAACAGTGATAAGTATTGTTTGGGAACCAGCCTTTTCTAATTAAAAAGAATGAAGCTGTGGCGCTTGAGTTATTGGAATAAGAATTTTTTGCTCTAAAGATATAATGATTATGAAAGTTAATAAAAATAGAAAAAGAAGAGACATTTTCCTTGGATGCTGAAGTTCTTGTATTTGCATGTCGTCCCTGTGTCACAAATCACCACAAGCTTGGCAACTCTTGTCCACACGTGCTTATTTGCTACAGTTCTGTAGGTGAGAAGTGGGGACCAGTGTGGCTGTGTCGTCTTCTCTGCGCCTCCCGAGGACCGTAGGTGTCAACTGGAGTTGCATTACTTCCTGCAGGCACTGGAGGGAAATCCACAGCCGAGTTCATTCAAGCCATTGGCAGATCTTAGTTCGTTAAGTTGCAAGACTGAGGCTTGAGTGAGGCTCTCCTGTCATCTGCAGGTGGCTGCCCTCTACGAGTAGAGGCCACCCACGCATATCCCTGGACACTCCAACGACAGCAACAGGGACCCATAGATGAAGTCCCTGTAATGTCTGATTCTATCTTGTGGCTTGAATCTCCTTGACTTTTCTCAACTGTGCTGTCTGAATACAGATATATGGTCTTACGTGATTTGGACAGTGGGTTTGGAGCTTTCCTTATCATCTGCAAAATCCATTTAGAACAATGCACTGTCAATGCTGGGAGAAGCCGTGTGTGCAACATGGGCTGGGTGTCCTGGGACCATAGTGTTTCTCCTGCAAAAGCTACCTGTGTGGGTCTGTATCTGTGTGTGCATGTTTGTGTTGTATGTGTGTGTAGGAAAGTGTGTGTGTTTGGGTCTGTGTGTCTGTGAATGTGTGTCTGTGAAGGCCAGAGGTCAGCTTTTTGTGTCCTTTCTCAGGAGCCAGTCACCTCGAATTTCGAGGCAAGATCTCTTACTGATACCTGGAGCTCACTGATTCAGGAGTCTGGCTGCCAGCCATCCCCAAGGATCCTCCTGTCTCCACCTTCCCAAGGCTGGAGTAGAAAAAGAGCACCACCAAGCCTGGCTTTTATATCCACGTTCTGGCCTTCACCCTTTCCAGGCAGACATTTTACTAATGCATTGCCTCTGCCCTGCGTTAACTCCAAATAACAAAACAAAACCTCGTATTTTCAGAGGTGGGAAATCTAGTATAAATTAAGGAGGTTCTTAAACTTGGAGATGATATCCTGCAAGGGCACTTAGCAGAGCACCCAAATGGAATCAGAGGCCTGAGAGTGGGCAGACCTTCTGTTGTGAGCCATACATATGGTCCTACCTTAAAAGGTTCGAGGACACAGAAAGAAGTGATCATATGTCCATGAGCTTCAGCTAGAGACGCAGCTGGGATGAAAACGGTTAGCCTGTTTTATGGCTATATTCTGCTCACTGTCCTCTCTGTGCCTCAGTGTCCCCATTTGAAATGATAATATGGAGGATTGCTGGGATCATTGAGTAAGTGAGTGTCGCTTGTCAGCTCTGTTGTGGGAAAGCTAGGCAGTCCAGAGATTTGTGGCTTCCTTTTTAGATGTGCTGGTTAGGCACACAACAGTGTGAGACAGACAAAGGACTAAGGGCTGGAGAGACTTGGGATGTGACTTCTACCCTCCTGTGCCTGGCACAACACTCTCTGAGATATGGCTTCATCTCAAAACTGCACATAGTGATGCTTAACTCCCAGTACAGCCGCATGGCATTGCTGTGAGAACTGGCACACCTGTCACACACTAGTCAGTTCACACCATCTGCTGTGAGAACTGGCACACTTGTCACATACGAGTCAATTCACACCATCTGCTGTGAGAACTGGCACACCCATCACACACTAGTCAATTCACACCATCTGCTGTGAGAACTGGCACACTTGTCACACACTAGTCAATTCACACCACATGCTGTGAGAACTGGCACACCTGTCACACACTAGTCAGTTCACACCATCTGCTGTGAGAACTGGCATACTCGTCACACGCTAGCCCTTTCACACCCAGGGATGGAGGTGTTCTGATGCAGGGCCAACCAGGCCCAGAAGGGTGCGTGAGCCATCTAAAGGCTTGAGAGTCTGAGCTTAGGAACTGCTCCAGCCAGGTTGTGTCCAGCCCTTGGGACCCAGGGCTGCATATAACCAAGAGAGCAATGAACGCAGCCCCACGCAAAGCCCTAAACATACTTGACACTTGTGATGGTTTTGCCGTTTGCTTTGCAAACTGATGGTGCAGTTCTGCAGTGCAAGCTTCACAGATGACAGTGTCTTGTTGCCATGTCAGAAGGTCGGCCCAGGCATTCTCCCTGCCCCCCACCAGGCGCCCCGTGAGAGATGTGTCGTGCACTCCTGCTATAGAGATCTGACACCATGCAGAGCTTTTTCAGATATGCCTAGACCTGGTGAATCCCTGCATCCCTTTTCGGCCATCTAAGTTGACAGATCCTCTGCCAGCTCACCTGTCAGTGGATGAAAGGCATGAGCTTCAAGTCGCGACTATTGGCTCAGGGAGGACCATGTGGACTCTTCAGCATCCTAACACAAGAGCAGAACTCTATTCTAGGTCCCAAGTCATCCCACTTAAAACCTCACAACATGAGAGTCCCAGGACAAGGAGCCACAATTGGCTAATTACAGGAAGACAACCACACACTCTCAGTAACACCCTGCCACGTGCTGCCAGATCCCTCGGAGAAGGATTACAGATGTTCTCAACCCCCCCCCCCATGCCTCCCTCTATCTTTCTTTCTTTGCACCCTCTGCTCTCCACACTTCAAGCTAAATATAATGTTTCTGATTTCCCATCATACATACTAATCAGGTTTGAAAGTTGTCTTCTGGGGCTTTAAAAAGCTAGCCAAGAGTGGTGTGATTTCTCCAAAAGGATGTCTGCAATCAAGATGATTACATGGGAAAATAAATCATAATTTATATTGCTGAAAATGTCATTTGCAAAAATCCCTTTGACAATGCCCCCTTCTTGTTCTGTTTCTCTGTGTGGGATAACGCTGCCCTTCTGCAGCTCCCCCCGCTTTGCTTATTTACTTATTTCTTTTTAATGCTCTGAATACCATGGAAGTGCTTGCCATCTCAGGGAGGCATGAGATGGTTGGGGAACACAACTGACAAGCTTGAAAGACCTAAGCTGAACAGTATGGGTTCTGAGAGAGATGCTCTGTATTCATGCTGCACACGTGTACACACAGGCATCTGCCTATTGAAAAAGAACATCAAGGCAGACTCTAAAACCAAAAGGTTCTCACCTGCCCACATGCCTTCAGAATGCGTAAACCATACTAAGTTATCTGAGAGGATTGATCACTGATTAAATTTGTTAGCGTCCCTTGTATTAAGAACCAACTCGGTTTGGTCCTGGTTCACAAATATTAGGTTAACACTAGAGACCAACTAAAAATGGCCACCAGTTCTCGCCTCTCTTCCTCGTAAGAATACCCTCTCACTGTGTAGTTAATGTCTTTTCCTAAATGGCCCTTGAGCCTTCAGCCCTCACGGCACCGGCTCTGACTAACTGAGCACAAACACGATGCAGGGGGATAGTGATAAGGGGCCGTTTATCCTCAAGACCCGTGTGGATGAAGAGCCTGGCTGGAGTTGGCATCTCCTCCTCCTCCTCTGTAAAGGCCGTCCCAGCCAGGAGCGGTGTTCTACTGCCAGGGAGAGGGGCCTTTTCTGTCCTGAGCGCTTCCAAGCTGTCTGCCACCATCCCAGAAGGGTTTCTCTGACAGGAACTTTACTAGGACAGAGGAGAACCAACTGACTTCCCACCAGCTCTGGATAGTTCCACCTGGCCCACGCTCACTTGCTCTTGGGAAAAAGAGGACAGTCCTGCAGGGGAGCACCCCTACCGGCCAAGACTCCAGCAGGGCAGCCTCTGTAAGGCCTGTAACCAGACCCAAGCAACAGTGTGATGCACCTGCCGTTCAGATCATGTCAGATGAAACAGAAATGGACCAACCGCCCCTGTTTTCCAGTGGCTTTTCTGTGCATCCATGAGCTGGTTTCATCATTGCATTTAATGGAAAATGAAGTGCCACATTTAATCCTAGGCCCTGCAGGGTCATTATGTGAAGATCTGGCAGATGTGAGGAGTACAGTAAAACTTAAGTCTTTCAGAATGACTTTGAGTTAATATCCAAAACTTATTATTGTTATTATGGTTTTTTAATATCTTTTTATTAATTCTTTGATAATTTCATACAGATGTACAATGCATTTTGATCATATTTGTCCGCCCCACTCCTCCCCCAATTCTCTCCAGTCCCCCCAGTTCATGTCCTCTTTTTCTTTTTCCTGTTTTTTTAACTCGCTGAGTTCAATTTGTGCTGCCCATATCTCGTGGGTGTGGGACCATGTGATGGATAGTTTTAATTATCGATTTGACACAACCTAGAGTCACCTGGGAAGAGAATCTCTCCAAGGGATTATCCGCATTGAGTTGGTTTGTGTCATGTCTGAGGGGACTATCTTAATTAAGTTAGCTGATGTGTGAAGACCAAGTCCACTGTGGGCAGCCCCATTCCCTAGGCAGAGGTCCTTAATTGTATTAAGAGTGGAGAAATTGAACTGAGCTCAAGCGAGTGGGCACCCATGCCTGCATTTCTGTCTGTTCCTAACTGAGGATGTGATGTGACCAGCCGTTTACAGTCCCTGCCACCATGACTCCCCTGTTACGATAGACTGTGAGCTGGGATAAGACGTTTCTCCCATACGTTGACATCTGCACTGGTATTTTATCACAGCTGCAGAGATGAAACTACAGCAGTTACCTTCTATTACAGGTTTAAAAAGTGAAAAACCAGGACAATTATAACTTTTCGTATGTGTACGGTTGTGTGTGTAGATATATATGTGTGCACACGTGTGTATTCACATGTATGTGCTTGGATGGAGGAGAGACAACTTCAGGTGTCATTGCATGCGAGCCTTGTACCTTGATTTTTTTTTTTCCCCTCTCCTTAAAACAGAATCTTTCTCTGGGACCTGGGGCTTGTCTATTCTTTAAGGCTGACAAGCCTGCTAAGCCCAGGGATCCTCCTGCCTCTGCCTCCCAGTGCTGAGGGACATACAGGCTGTTACCTGGGTTCTAAGCCTTGAACTCAGGGCTTTGTGTTTGCACAGAAAGCTCATTACTAACTGCCCTGTCTTCCTAGCCAGATTCCAGTCTCTCGAACAGCAGAATTAGCAAAAAGGTAATACCGGTGCCTGCTAATAATTTCTTTGGTTGGTTTTCCACTTGGTTCATATAAGCCTTAAAGACTGTCAGTAAAAACCATCACCACTCTTTAACACTGCAATGTTTATACATGAAGTCTTATTTTCACCTCCCCCCAGCCCTGTAAAAAGATGAGTAACTGTGCTTGGCTCACCGCTCTGGCTTGTAGCGGACACTCGAGTCATGAGATGGGATGCACCTGGTGTCTGCTGCCAAGGCAGGCCCAGTCCAGGAGGGTGGAGCAAATCCCTGGTGTGCTGAGGAGTCAAGGAATGTTCACGATTGCAAAACCATTGTTTCAAATGCCAACAGATCTTGGGACTATTGAAAAGGGAGCCACATGAGCAAAAATATGACTTTCTTTAGAAAAAATGTTGTTCCCACCCAAAAAGTCAGATGCAGAAAGTGCATAGATAGATAGATAGATAGATAGATGAGATAAATAATAGAATGAAAGAAAGAAAGAAAGAAAGAAAGAAAGAAAGAAAGAAAGAAAGAAAGAGAGAGAGAGAAAGAAGAAAGAGAGAAAGAAAGAGTTGTTGCTTTGAAGCAGGGTCTCACGTAACCAAGGATAGTTTCAAACTCACTATATAGATACTAGCCTTGAATTTCTAATCTTCCTGCCATTATTGCCAGAAAGCTGATGCTATAGGGGAGCACCACAATGCCAGTCATGTACTAAACCTTTTGGGCTACAAAATAATGGATATTATTATGACATTGTCTGTGTTTCCCCATTACCCGCCCCTGTAACTCCTCCATCCTAACGGTGTCCCTCCCCCAAACAGTTCACCTTCTGCTTCCATGGGAGTCTGTTTGTGTGTGTGATATGTATATGCGATTGTACATATGTAAGGCTAAATTCCACACAGATGAGAAACCCGATCACTGTCTTCTTTCCCCCATCAGTCGCTCTCTTGTCCAGTGAGAACAAGTCCATCTGTCTGTTGTCGTTGCATTAAAGCCATGTTTTTCTTTTCTGAAACTTTGTTTACTTTGCCTCAACAGCCAAGACAGCCACTGTTGAGTTTATGGAAAGAATTACCTTTTTTTTTTTTTGTCACCTTTCCCCCATCTGCTTTTCTATTGGCTGTATCTTCTAATTTATACCATGCCTTTCGAGGAGCAGCTGGGAACAGGGGGAGGGAAGGCAACGTGAAACATTAATGCTCCCTCTCCTAACTGCAGACTTGTCAGCTCCGTTTTGTACATATATGATTATGAAGCAATTTGCATTAAATTTACACCTTTTCAAATTTTGAAAATTGCTTTGTTGAGAAAGAATCGCTGCACGTTCTCAATACAGGGCTGATTAATCACAGTTCTATGGAGGAGACATAACATTTTTATTAAACTCTCAGTGAGCAGGAAAATGAACACTTCCTGAAATAACCATACTAATGTCATTAGTGAACGTTTTCATTTACAAAGGGCCTCTGCCTCATCCTGAGCCTCTGGTCCTTCCCTTCTTGACCAAAGCGTCCCTTCTGGAGCCAGTGATAAAACATGTCCAGAGTGTGACGGAACCTTGTCCACAAGCTCCTCCTCCTAGTTGATCATCCTTCTAGGTCTTAAATACCCATCTGTTCCTCTTGTCCCTCGAGGCTCTCTATACTACGCCTTTGAATTTCATATACGGTCAGGGATAGTTTCCGTTCTGAAGAACCACTGACTGGCGTGATTAAAAGTCTAAAAGGTAGGTAGAAGAATTGAAAAAAAAAATAATGCTTTATTGGCTGTGGTCCATGGGATGTCATTAGTGGAGGCTTAGGGTAAGGATGGAGCACATGAGTGGTCGAGAGGAGCTTGTGGGCCTGGTCAGCTACATAGAAATGTGACGACATAGGGCAGGGGAGATGGTGCAGATAGTTTGGTGATTTGGTGCAAGCGCGAGGCACAGAGTTTGGATTCTCAGCACTCACCTAAAAAGCCAGGTGTGGTGGTAAACACTTGTGATCCCAGTGCGAGGCAGGCAGAGACAGGAGAATCCCTGGGGCTTGCTGGCCTGCCCGACTAATGGATTGGTGAGCTGCGGATCCTGCAAGAAACCCTGTCTCAAAAATAGGCGGAGGACAATGAAGAAGATGCCTGATGAAGATCTCTGGTCTCTACATGCATACCCCGCCCCTTGCTCACTCACAGGCTGCCTTTCGTTTTAGCACAGACTTTGTTTGAATGCAAGTGATTCATTAATAACCCCCTGGTATCAGTCCTCATCTGCCCTTGAGCTATATAGATAGAATGGTGCCTCTCTTTGAATTCTAGGTATCCTGAAGTATATCCTACTGTTAAAAACGTGCCCAAACTCATGAATCTGAAGGTCAAGCAAAGCTTACGGCAATAAGAAACTCTTCCACAGGTACAGAATGTGAACATATTAAATAGTCTAGCAATAGTGGATGAGGATGTGGAGAGCCAGGCATCTCACATTGTACATGTGGGATCATCACTAGGTATAGCCATTTTGGAAAGATGTCTTGGTGTTGGCTACTGAAATGGCAAACTACAGCCAATGTGGTCAATGGACTAGAAGACCAAGAATGTTCTAGCAAACTATTCACAATGGTAAGAAACTCAAAACTCCTCAAGGCCTTTTACAGTTTTTACAGGGAGATGGTGGTGGCATATCTTTGTAGTGAAATGTTAGACAACAGTGAAAGTAAATGAATTCTTACTGCCTTAATCAACAGAGGTATCTAGTTGGAAGTTTCTGTCACCCCCAGTCCCGTGACCATTCAGTCACAAATAAACACACAGAGGCTGATATTAATAGGAAACTGTTTGGCCTATTGCTCAGGTTTATTAATAACTAGCTCTTACAACTTAAATTAACCTAGAATGCTTATCTATGTTTAGCCATGTAACTTGGTACCTTTTTCAGTAAAGCATTCTCATTTTGCTTCTCCTGCATCTGGCTGGCAACTGCATCTAGCCTTTGCTATTTCCAGAATTCTCCTAGACTGGTTATCCTACCTGTACTTCCTGCCTGGCTACTGGCCAATCAGCGTTTTATTAAACCAGTACGAGCGACAAATCTTTACAGTGTCCAAGAGCATTATCCCGTAGAAGGCATCTTAAAAACACAGTGTACAATATAAGAGAAACAAAACCAGTTACAAGGGACAATTTATACAATAGGGTTTAATTTATCAAGGTTGTAGAACCTGTAGGTAGTAGAAGTTTGCTGGAGGTCACGTGTTGCCTGGGGTTTTGTAACTGGTCCCCAATTCCTATTCCTGCTCTGCAACCAGATGGCCTCATGCTCTTGGTGTCACACTTCTCCAAGGGGTCAGTGTCGCCTTGACATCTGAGCCAAAATAAAGCCTGAAGTTGTGTTTACTAGGTATTGTGTTGCAGCAACATGCATCTCCTGGCATGTCTGACACCATCTTGTGCACTGAGCTGCAGGTGGTGGTTCTACCTGTCTGAGGTTTTTCCGTAGACCTATCTTGAGAAACTCAGGTAACTATGGGCTTCTGAACTGATGGCACACAGACCACGTGGTCCTGTGTTACCATGTCCTCAGGTTCTGAAGCTTTGGGTTTTGCCTGGGGCCAAGGTTGCATGCTTCTCCATTGCTCTCTCTAAGTCATTTGCCGGATAATCTAATAAAGTACCTACTATGTGCCGGACCATGACAAAGCTCCGGCAGCCAAAAACCCCTCAAGCTTCCGTCTGGTCTTGATTATTTTTAACAGTAAAAAGAAAAAAAAAAACTCATTGACTCAAACGACAGTAATTCTATTTACTTTGAACCAAACATGGCGAAGTTATCAAACCGTGGTGGCTCCCACTCCTCACAGATAAAAAATGCCTAGATAAATACAGCGAGGGACATTTTTAAACATGTAAAAAAAAATCAATTTTCATAAGGTTACATCTTTTTACCTCTTTATATAAAACATGCTGTATTAAAAGAGAGATTAAATTTTACTCTGTGGACTAAAATGCAAACACAAAATTATTTTTTTCATTTTTCAGAGCATGCACTGGATTATCATTTATTTATGAGGCCTTTTTTAATCTAGAATATATGGAAATCTTTTCTTGAAGCACAATATGATATTGAATTGGGAATGTTGTCTGACAGTTCCTCTCTCATGGCTGCGGAGAATGACTCTCCTGTATGAATTTTTTAAAGAAACTTCAATGCTCTCTGCATCTGCAAGGGGAGATGCACCTCGTCGTCCCGAGACACCCTTTCAAGGCTCCCTCCTGGATTTGTGTTCCTCTGACTTTTCTGCCAGGGACGCCGCGTCTGTGATCTTTCGGAACTCACAGAACGTCCACTTAGCTTTCTCTGGTCCTAAGGTTCCATTTGGTGGCCTGGTGAGATGGCCCAGTAGTTACCTAAAGTGCCTGCCGTCAAGCCCTCGGACTGGAGTTTGATTCCATGGATCGACATGGGACATGAGAGTCTGACTCCTGCAAATTGTCTTCCACCCTCTACACATGCACCATGACACACGTGCACCCCTACCCATACACACACACACACACACACACACACACACACAATAAATGAGTGTGAGTTTAAGATGGTTTTAAAAGTTAACCTTTGGAATTTCCTGTCCCAGAAGTCCTTGCTCTGAGAAGCTCAACTGAGGTGTGCTCCTTTGTCTATGTTTCCTCTGTCCATTTTCCTTATTGGGAGGCACTGGCTCAGCAAAGGTTTGGTGTCCTTCCTAGTGTGTTCTGAGGCAAACGTCCATTTCAGACCCATTAAACATGAGTGGTGAAGTCTCACAGTGGTGACAGCAGGCACCACATGGATGCTGAGGTAAACATCTCAGTCTTTTTCTATGGACACACGCGCGCGCACACACACACACACACACACACACACACACACACACACACACACGTTCCTGGTAGTGTACATGTGGAGGCCAGGTGCTGTCTATCTTGTTTTGTGAAAACAGCATCTCATTGGCCTGCAGCTTCCCAAACGGGCCTGACTGACTGTCCAGCAAGGATCAGCCTCTCTCTGCATCCTCAGTACTATGATGACAAGTGTTCACCTCCACATTCTGCTTTTTTGGCATGGCTTCTGTTGAGAGAACTCAGGCCCCATGTTTTTTTCACTGCTGAGCGTTTTACTGGCCGAGCCCTCTCTCCAGCTCCTGGTAATGTC